>NC_056737.1:1125721000-1125838500 GCF_019279795.1 Protopterus annectens
ATTCCATTGCTACACTGTTGTACAGTCACCCTGTGCATCAGAACCATGTTAGCCTGACCCTGCATCGATGTTACAGATGACAGGATGTGGCACAGGTATCATCATATGCACAAGGTGTTTTGTTGGTTTGCCAGAGGCCTAGGCTGAGCCATATAATTGACAACATGTGTTTGTGTTTGTGAGGGGGCTGAGTAGTGTTATGGGCCAATGGTGATGTGTGTGCAGGTATATGGTTGCCCTAGGTTTGTTGTTGATGTATGTGTGTTTGCATGCACACAGTTCCACCATGTGGCTGCCCTATACGGGGGATTTGTGAGGCAGCTGCAGACGGTACCTGGCAGAGTTTGCAGCTTGCCGTCTCTAGCCACGAACACGGGAACTGTGCCTAGCAGGGGTACCACAGGCACTATCAGGTACAAAGCCAAATAGGGTACTGTCCCCTGAGGTTGACAAAAGTCCACTGGATCCAGGTCCCTCCTGGGACTGGCCAGGGCCACGTGCATGTGGTCTGCTATGAAGGTCTGTGGACATCACCCCCCACAGTGCTGGGGCTGCTGAGCAGCCGTGACTGGTGGGACGTCCATGGCTACCTCCAGCTGCTGATGTTATCATACATCCACATGGCCATCGCAACCCTACCGCTCTGTCCTGAAGCATGGACATGACATTGTCGATGAGATCCAATGTCTCACCCCACCATCTATCCATGACCTCGGTGTAATTATGAATGGCACCTGCTAGGTCACGGATGCTGTCATTTACAGAGGTGTGATAAGCCCTCTGTGTTCTTAAACATTGTCTGGTGTACCGTTCCATTCGTGCCTGTGCCTCCATGACAGCCTAGAACATTCGTATGGTAGATATACATGTGGCACGTCTGCCAGGGGCATGATGACCAGCAGTGCTGCAATGAGCACCCCTGAACATCTGCTTGTGTGGTACCCGGCCGGACATCCGGCTGTGGCTGCTGTGTCCTGACACGTGCCATGGATACCACACTGTCCTGGCCAATGCCAACCATAGACTTTCCCTCAGCTAAGGCCAACGGTGATGAAGTATGTTGAGGCAGTGTGACTGTGTGCATGGATGGGGTGGATACTTCTGGGATGTCAATTGGTGGCCCAGCGTCAGCCCCTGACGATCCTGCCTGTGCCTCAACACACCTATCCTCATGGTCACTGTCTGTATCACTGACATCAGATTCCCTGTGGGAAGGACCTAGCCTCACCTCGCCACCTCTGATGGGAAAACAGGGAACAGACTGTAAGATCTGTACATCACTGCTTAACAGTACATACACACACACATGTGTGCAGACATGGACACACACACAGACATACACACATGCAGTCGACATATATGACAACCCATACACTCCACCAGAAAGCACCTACAGACCACTCCAGCACCCCCCTAACACACACAATAGCAGGTGATGGTGCACTACATTATCTCACACAGACCTGTAATTGCACACGTCAGCATGCAAGACATCTGTAGTCAGTCTGCATTACCAACATTATACATGGCTGTGATGCATGACTTCTGTTAGTAGGTGATGGTCCTCCCCCTGGAACACACTGCACCCATGTCCACAGCTTTGCTGTGCATCTGTTCAGCACCCTGGCATGTACTGTGCACCATACCTCACCATTGCAGGATGTGTATCTGTGCGTGAGTTATGTTTCCTCTGCTGCTCACAGCCTCTGTATGTTTCTGGATTATATGTGGACACGTGGTTTGTGAATGCTTGATGTGTATTCACAGATGTCATCAGTGGTGCATGTGTGAGTGATAGAATATCATTAGACCGACAACAGACACAATTTACTGTACCTATGGTGAGTGTACAGACCATTTTTGACATGGCACCCTCTTCCCTGACATGCCATGGTGCAACACTACTGCATATAGCAACACTACACATACCTGATATGTGACATATGACCTAGGCAGTCAACTGCATTACGAGCTGTATGTGTCAGTTGTGCAGATGCTTATTGGGATGCATACCGTTTGTGTTTATATATGTGTGCACACACATATCATGATGGTGTGGAGTAATAACTGCTATGTGTAGTACTACCCTCATAATACCTGGCAGTGGTATAGTAGCATGGGCCATCATCATAAGCCAGTAGTTCGTCAGTCAGCCCTGCAAATGTTCCCCAAACCTGCATGTTAGCATGCTAAACACGTGCACAGCCATTGCAGTACACACAGTACCATCACTAGTGCTGTGGAGTTAGGGTTATGTCTGCCACACTTCATGACCTTGACTGTGTGCAGTTACAGCCATTCTTAGTGGGTTTGTCTCTCCCCTCCAGTGAATTGTTGTGCTTCAGGATGACACACCCTCATTATCTCCTGCTACATTGCAAATGCTCGACATCTGTTGCCTACTCGTGTGTCATATTGCAGTATCCCAAACTAGGAACACCATGTGTACTGGCATATTCCTTGCGAATGCAGGGCAAACATGCAGGTGTACAGTGGCACCAGCAAGGTATAGATGGTTGGGGTGAGGTGTGGATTGTGCAGCACATGTATTATAACTGCAACTTCCTGGACTTCCCCAACATGTGCTGGTACATCAGAACACATTGCAACACATGGCTTCGGCAATGTCCCACCATTATGCAGATCATATCTGTAGTGAGCCCTGGCTGATGTTGCCTGAGGTACACATAGGTTCATAGGTGCATACTAGTTTATTGGTCCTTGGGCCTACATAAGCCTAGTCACAGGGGTTCCCAGGCATGCACCATCCAATAATGTTATTTATTCCCCTGTTCCCCTGTCAGGCTGTGGCACAGACATACTACCCAGGGTGAATTCCCCATTTCCTATCCAGTTGTCAAGTGTTTTTGTAAAGAGGGCCAATGAGTAGCATTGCCTGACATGAATGGGTAGTCTGTTTCAGAGTGTGGAAATTCCCCAGGACAGGGCCCTGTCCCTCCAGTATGTTCTGTTTAATGTGTTGATGAGGTTTAGGACCCTGGAGCATGTGTTTGCAGAGAGATTGGGATTTCCTTATGTGTAGCATGTTCACCTGCTCTGTGTATGACATAGCTGTGTATGTTAGGCAGATGTCACCTGTGCCTGGGCAATGTACACTGGAGTGTAGCCACAGTTGTCTGAGATGGTCTGTGTATTGCATGTGTTTGAGGCTGGTAATCCCATTAGTGTGGTGTGTGCTCTGTCAGTGAACATGTACAGCATGCATTATGGGTAGGTGTGTTGGATGTGTACATGGCCTAAACCTTAGCTATGACATGCACAGTGTATTGCCAAGCATGACCTTAAACCATACTCACCAACATCAGGCCGCTGCCTTGCTGGTATCCCAGAGGTACCTACATTGGAGATAGAGTTGATGTCAGTGGCCACAGCTGTGGTATTGCTACAAGGCGGGTGCAGTATTACAGTAAAACAACAGCTGAAGTCCACAGTACTACAGATTATGCACAACTGATTATCAGTACTACACAGCAACAGACTCTACATCTCACATATGCATGATCTACCTGTACAGATGCATACGCAACAGTGGTCTACTGATATGCCCTGGAACCTTACCTGCATGCTCCATGTCTGGTGTGTGGGTAGCACACACCTCCATGACTGTATAAGTCTGTAGCTCTTGTGGGTGGGCAGGTGCCACCAGGCTCCTGAGCAGCTCCTCTCCTCCGGTGAGGGGGGGTGGTGGATGTTATGCCCCCCCTGTTGAGAGGTAGTAACCCCGCACGGCAGCGGCACGGCGATGTACATGGTGGAGCAGGTCATTACAATGATGACGGACCTGCTCATAAGTACAGCTGTGTATGCCCACCTCATTTACCCTGCGGACCACATCATTCCACATGGCAGTGCAATCATGCTGATCATGGCTTGTCCTGGAGAAGAGCAGCTGATAGTGCTGGATGAGGCTGTTGAGTATGATGTCATCCTCAGCAGCACTGTAGGCTGGATTCCTTGAATGTGCCATTGTCCCTGAAAGACATAAAGATGGAAATATGTCTGAGCAACTCGTATGGCATGGTTACTGTAATACAATACACATATCAGTCTCCCACCACTATATCAGCTCCAACTTAATGTTCACACAATGCAAGTGGTATGGCTCCAGTTTATCTACCATTGGGACATATATTGTATTGTACAACACTTTCTGCTATGTGTTTATAGACATGCTCCCTGTGGGGACACTGGAATTGCTGGCCTTTTACAGAGTATTTCACCTGAATGCCATTGTCACTGCCACTATGTTTCCACATATGCATGTGATATGCTTGCTGTGTGATTGCTACACATCTGCCATTCTGTGTTATTGGGGATATCTATGCATGCTGTTGGCCATGTTCTGGGGTTGTGTGGACTATTACAACCCACATATGTTCCATGACAGTGAAACAATAGTATGTGTAGGGGATATTTGCCAGTAGGAACACCTCTCCCACCTAATGTGGACATGTTACCAGGCGATATCACATCCTTGATCCACCATGGAACCTCATTATCTACTGTTCCTGCACTACCTTATAGGTTCATAGATTCATAGGTTCATAGATTATTACTAGGCTAACTGCCCTTGTGGGTCATTTTAAGCCTAGCCAACTACCCCATGTGAGAATCAAACCCTGCACCTTGTGTTTGCAAGGTAAACACCTTAACCATTATGCTAACCTCCCACCCTTCATGTGGAACCACCTCAGGGGATGGTGCCCCCCAAGGAGCACACACAGGCATATGTCTGTCATCCACAGGTAGGTCCAAGGTCTGGTGCATAGGGATCTCCACAGAGACATGCAGTATGTGCTTCATCATCTGGAGGCATGCAGTACACATACTCAAGGTTAGGTATGCATGCTCCTCCTGCTCAGCCCACAGCCCAGGCACCTTTATGACCATGTAGATGCTGTCGTGACTGTCCATGGGTGGGCACCTTGGACCCTTTGTTCCCATATGGGGGCTCAGCAGCCTCCACATTCCAAACGAAACTACCCATCCACAGTGTTTACCCACCACGTGTCATATACCAGTATGCTGTCTTGTTTGTCATCCAAACAAACCTACTTACCAATATGTGCCTACTACCCTTCACCAACATAGATATCCCACCTTCTCAGACAGTTGCGATGTGTTCCCAACATGGGTTACACACCACACTCCACAGTCCATTTTGCAGCCATGTACTGGTGTGTAGATATATTGTGTATTGATGTGTGATGTTCTGTCACACATGTCATGGCAGGGGACATGTATTGACATAGATATATATATATATATATATATATATATATATATATATATATATATATAGATATATATATAGATATATATATACCTATTTGTGTCAGTATTATGTATATGTGTTTATGTTTGTCTATATATATATATATATATATATATATATATATATATATATATATATACATACATACGTACGTACATATATGTGTAGATATCATTTTGTGTTGTTTATATAACTATATATATGTATAACTGTTTGAGGTTCTGTAGGCATACAAAGCTAAGAATATATATCACACATATATTTATCTGTATGTGGGGTTCATACAAACATCTGGTGCACACTCTTGTAACTCTCTTTTCTGCACAGCTGAACTGTTCTGCCTTGCTGCAATACAGGCAGGTGTTACATGTGAACACAGACTAACATAAGGGGGGTATATATGGTGACAGATTTTAGATAAGCATATTATACAGCTATGGCAGTTGGGCATGCTGTGCTACACATTAACGTGACTGTCCTGCAGGTGTTGTGCTTTCACACCCATGTGTCTATCATGACAGTATTAATACCACCACCAGCTGTTGGCCACAGTAATGTACAGAACCCAGATATCATGGGTCACATCTTTGTCATTCACTGCTGATCTGCACAGTTTGAAGGTATGTCCCACTGCCCACAGGGACAGACAATATTGTCCAGAGCAGTTGTTGAGCAGAACATCATTACAGGAACAACTGATGGCACATATAAATCATTTTACTGTATAAATCCTATTATTCTATGCCAAATACTACATGCAAGTAAATACATATATGTTTCACATACCTTTTATGTTTTTTTCCGCTGTAACAAATCCCTGAGGTTTGTTATTTGTCCAACGCACTTAAACACTACTAGTGCTTATATATGCTTACTACTGCTTATTTGTGCTTAAACCTGCTTACTAGTGCCTGATTCATTATGACACTGACACTTCATATGTGCATTTAATGCAGTACTCCAGTTCACATGTACATGTTATTTAGTAGGTTATACAGCAAACAAATGAAAAAAAATATTTATATACAGATTTCACATGGAAAATGGTATGTGCTGCAGTGGGACTCGAACCGGGAATGCCTGCTCGTTTGGTGGATGTTCTGCCTGCTACACTATCGCTGTGCTGCTTCATTTGCATATATCTTCCTTGTTATCCTCTTCAGCCTTTTAAGCTGCTTTAACCATAGCTAAGCGATGGACACACCCGCACACCTACGGTTAACTGTACTCGGATTAAAAAAAAAATAAAGGGTTTTCTTTGGTTTATTTATATGTACTGTTGCTGTTGTACACATGGGGGACTGTTGATTGGGATATGCGGACACCTATGACCGGTCCCGCTCATTTATTTCCACTTTCTGCTGTTCCACATTGCAGGGGCGTGTTTATTCTGAGAGCTCTGCTTTCAGACATGCCCCCTGCACTCATACACGCACCGTGTAAGCCTAGGAGGTCGGGTAGCGTGCCTTCATTAATATGCATGGCGCGCTGCCATCCTCCTCCTAAGTGGCTGCTTCCTGCACGGAAGATTAGTAAGTCCGGGAGAATATGTACAGCTAATGATTAGGGTTTGATATAATGGTTAACGTGTTTGACTCACAGACACAAGGTACAGTGTTTGATTCTCACGTTTGAAAGGAACATTAGCTAGGCTTAGAATGGCCCATTAAGAAAGTTAGCTGCCTAGTCATTACCTATGAATTTATGAAACCATGAGTCTAAGGCAAAGGGAAAATGAAAAACGTATAGTGCTTTCTGTAAATGTGAATAGTATTAAAAATATAGTAAGAAGAATAGGAATTCTGGAGAGGTGTAATACATGTGACGTAGATATAAGTATATTAGAAGACACGAGATTTTTAACAAATGAAGAAGGATTATAAACAGAGACACTATGGGAAGGAAAGATAATCTAGAATTTGAGAAATGAAAGCTGTTCTGGAATAGACATATTCTGTAGAGGTACAGTAAGGATATTAGGTGTAACTTTAGCAAAAATCGGAAGACTAACCATTGTAGATATAAAATGGAAAGAACAAGTATATAGGTTCATAGGTTCATAGGTTGGTATTAGGCTATCAGCCCTAGGGCCTATACAAGCCTAGCCATAACAATTCCCTGGCTATTTCTTCCCACATTATTTACTTTCCTGGACCCCTGTCTAGCAGGGCGACTGACGTGATCCCTGGGGTGAATTTCCTTTCTCCCATCCAATCGTCAAGGTTCCTCTTGAAGAGGTCCAAAGAGGCACTCTGCTTGACATGTATGGGCAATCTATTCCAGAGTCTGGGGAGTCTCTGGGTCAGGAACCTATCCCTCCAGCATGTTTTGTTTATTGTGATGACAAGGTTTAGATCCCTGGAGCATGTAGCTCTGAGGGATTGGGATTTCTTTAAGTGTAGCATGTCCAACAGCTCTGGGTTTGACATGGCCTTGTATGTTAAGCAGAGATCGCCTCTGAGTAGACGATATGCGACAGAGTATAGCTGGAGTTTTTAAGGCGGTCAGCATAGGGCATCTGCTTTAGGCCTGTGATTCTTTTAGTGAGGTATTTCTGAGGCCTTTCCAGTTGTTGCAGATGTCTTGAGAGGTACATACCAAATGGGGCGTTGTATTCTATAATGGGTCTAATGAGGGATGAGTACAGTGGGACAATGACCTCCTTTTTTCTGGATGAAAAGCCCTTCGTGATGAGGTGTGCCACATAGAAGGATTTCCTGACTGTTGTGGCGATGTGGTTATCGAAGGTGAGACCACTGTCCACCTGTGTCCCTAAGTCTCTTATCACACTTTCTGTGTTTAGTGTACTGCCACCTATATGGTAATTCATGGATACATGTTTTTTCCCAAAGGGGATAACAATACATGTTATGTGATCCTATCTCGCCTACATTCTGACTGATGGGTTCGGAGCCGATCCCTCGGCTCCGACTCGGCACGCTTATGCCAAAGAGCGAAGTCTCTTATTGGCTGAGCTTACTATATCCCAGGATGCACCACTACCAGTCCCCCAGATCTCGTTTGCCGCTAACAAGTGAAGACGTGGTCTCGAGCTGGCTGAGCTAAGTAGTGATTAATTTCACTAGTTTTTCTGTCAGGAATTTCTTTTTTCTTCAACAAAAGCTGCTTTAACAGCTATTCTTGTGTTTAGAGTGAGTTTGGTGAAATTTACTTGGTAAATTCTTGTGTTGTGATTGTTGACTAGGAGTACCTTTTGTGTGGAAAGGCCTTTCCCGGTCTTTTTGATTGTAGGTGACTTCTGTTTTGTTTAGGGATCTCGGATCCTTTATACTGTTGATAGTTTCTTTCTTGTAAAGAAGGACAAAGAAGAGAGAATTTCTTTCTAATTACAGTGTTTGTACTGTGTTTTGGGCTTTAATTCACCGGAATGTCTCAGGTACCTAGGCCTTCAGGCTTTAAAAAGTGCACCAAGTGCAACTTTAAAATGTCTATCACAGATGACCACTCTCTCTGTGTTTATTGTTTGATGCAAAACATTTGCAGGAGTCCTGCAGCTGTGTCACGCTTTTTCCTCGAGGGTCCTCCAAGAGAGGAAAAATAAGCTCATATTAAAAGGTCTTATAAAACCCTCCTTTGAAGAAGCTTTAGCATCCTCTCCTTCTCCTGCTAAAGAAAAGGGCGCCGGCTCCGACCAGTCCGTCGGATCCGACCGCCAAAAGACATAGGCAGATTTCTCCTTCGGCTCCAAGGACTTCGGAGCCGAGGGCGGAACGGTCTGCCTCGATGCCACCAGTCTCGACTCCTCTGGCCGGAGCCGGCGGCTGGGGCATCGAGGCGGGTCACCTTCGCCGCTCCACTGGTCTCGGAGCCGACAAAGGTTGTCCGCCAGACACTTCCTCCTCGGCGCCAAGTCCTCCTCGGCACCGATGGAAACTAGTGGGTATTCCTTCGCACCGATAGTCATCGAGTCGCCTCGGAGCCGGTCCCCTAGCCCCTTGGGGCTGTTGGAGAGGCCATCTCGAACCTGTTCAGTATCCTCTAGGTCATCGAGGATGTCAGATTCGGACATAGACAGGGTGCTCCAAAGACTGTTCCAGTCCCCAGTCTTTCAAAAATTTGTTTCGCTCCGACCCAGTTGGCAGCGGACCCGACGGCCCATGCCCATGTCATTGCCATTCCTCCTCCGACCGCTTCGGCTCCGTCGGAGCAGGTGCTGTTGGAGCCGGTGGAGGTCTTAGGGTCGGCTCCGACCCTTACTCCAACCCCGGCCTTCGGGTCCGAGTTTGGTACACGGACTTCTTCGGCTGGACCTGGGGGTGATGTTTCGGGACCTATGCTGTCGGTTCCGAGCCTCCCTCGGTGCTTCGGCTGCGGGACTTCCGTCTGCTATCATGGCTCGGGGACGGGACACTCCCAGGATTCTGGGGGTCCGGCTTTCAGAGCTATGAGGAGTGCCTTGGCCAAGTCTTCTTCAGCCATCTCTCCGGCTTTACCGGCACCTTCCCTGGGCGTGGAGACTGGGTCTTTGGCAGTTCCCCTGTCCTTAGGCAGCGGAGCCCCTGGGCCTGAGGTTACCCCCATTGGGGGTTCCTCCTCCTGAGGGTTCTTCGGAGTTGTCTTCAGAGGAGCCCCCAAGGAAGAGATCGTGCAAGAGGAAGCACGTGGACTCCCGAGTCTATTACATCGGACACTGATCTTGATGATGCGGAGGGGTCCCGAGTCGCCCTCGGATGATGTCTCATTTGCAGACATCTTAGAGATCCTCAAACAACGAGGCGGCTGGATATCCAAACCCCCCTCTGCTGATGAGTCAGTGCTTCTCAAGGCCTTTGGGGCTCAGCCCTCCGCCTCCTGGGTGTCTCCGCCGACGAGCTCCTGGATTTAGTTTGTCGGAGGGTATGGGAACATCCAGATACCGTGGAACCAGTCCCTTCTCGTCCTAACAAATTTTTGTCTGCCCCACCCGAGAAGGAGTTCCTGACTAAAGGCGTGGCTGTAGATGCCATGGTGGTGGCATCTGCTACACAACAGGACGTGGCAGAGGCTTCAACGTCCGTCCATCCTCCTAATAAGGAGTCTAGGAGCATGGACTGCACGGGAAGCGTACCCTGACTTCAGCGGCCTTTACTTTAAGGTCCCTGAATTATTTGGCACATTTACCAGGCTTCAGAGGGATCTGGTCAAGGAGCTGTCAGATTCCCTCTCAGGTAACCTACCTGAGCAGCTAGCCCAGTCGGTTAGCTCTCAGTTGGCTATCCTTGCTTCAATTTCTAACTCGTCCATGAGGCTCATTTCATATGCGGCCGAAGGGGCGGGTAGAGCGGCAGGCATGGGTGTGGCTCTACAGAGACAAGCCTGGCTCCGTTTGTGTCATTTTGCGGAGGCCTTCAAGTCTTCCTTCGCCGACGCTCCCTTTGATGGGTCCTCTTTGTTTGGACCTAAGGTTAAAGACACTCTTACCCGCTGTGAGCAAGAAGGAAAAACTTTATCTGCCGTAGGTGCACGTTATTCCACTCCCTTTCGGCCTTATCCCAAGGCTAAAGGAGGAGGGAAGATGTGGTTCCGCAAATCACGTAAGTTTTTCCATCAACAGCAGGAAGATTCCCCTTCCAGAGGCAGAGGACGGGAAATTTTTCTGGGAGACGCCGTCCCAGAGGCGGCAGAGGGCCCCGCAATTCTGGAAACCGCGAGTCCTTTCGTGGCTCTTCAGCCTCCCACACTTCATGAGGGATTGCCCGGCTGTGCTGCTCCGGAGCCAGTCGGGTGCCGCTTTTGCCAAGCACCTAAAAGCCTGGGAGTCAATCACTCAGGACAGATGGGTGCCGGATTATACCCGGAGGTTACACCATTCCCTTCAGACACTCCCTCCCACCGTCCAATAAATACCCGCACCCACCACCCAGTCAAAGGAAATTGCAGCCGCAGAAGCGTTAAAGCTGCTAGAAAAGGAGTCATCCAACCGGTCCCCACAGACCAGATCGGATCCGGAAATTACTCAAGGTTCTTTTAGTGCCAAAAAAGACAGGGGACCTGAGACCAATATTGGATCTCAGCAGACTAAACCAATCCGTCACGAAATCCAAATTCCGAATGGTCACGTTACAATCCATTCTCCCATTATTGGAGAAGGATGTTTGGATGTGCTCCATAGATCTCAAGGACGCCTATTATCACATACCGATACATCGGGCGTCCAGGAAGTATCTGCGCTTCAGCCTGGGAGACAGTCATTTCCAATTTTGTGCTCTGCCCTTTGGTCTCACCACAGCCCCCAGGGTGTTCACCAAATGTTTGGCAGTAGTAACTGCTCACCTGAGGAGTCTTGGATTCCAAGTGTTTCCCTATCTGGACGACTGGCTCCTGACTGCCACCACCAGTCATCTACTAATGGACAACCTCAAAGCCACCTTTTCCTGGGTGCTACCCTGGGAATTACATTCAATTGGTCAAAGTCTGTCTTGCTGCCCTCTCAGCATAAGGTTCATAGGAGCAGAGATAGACTCAAAATTGATGCTGCTTTTCTTCCTACCGAAAGGATCCAAACTTTACAAGGCCAAGTTCAAGCCCTGCTTTCAAGATCCAAGGCCCCAGCCAGGATGGTCCTGCAACTTTTAGGTTCGATGTCTGCCACGGTTCTTCTAGTTCCTCTGGCAAGATTGCACATGAGGATTCTTCAGTGGCTATTATCGACTCAATGGTCCTTTCAGGATCTTCCCCTCAATCACCCCATTATGATTACAGAAACGCAAACGGGACCTTCGCTGGTGGCTTCAGACATCCAATCTAAATCAGGGAAGTCCCTTTGTTATTCCCCCTCCAGTGGTCACCCTGACGACAGATGCCTCCCAGACAGGGTGGGGGGGGCATTGTCTGGGCAGGTTAGTTCAGGGTTCCTGGCTTCCAGACGAAACTTTTCTCCACATCAATGTATTGGAGATGAGGGCTGTACTTCTGTCCCTACCGGCCTTACACAAGTTTCTCCCTCAGGGCATTATCGCCATCCACACAGACAACATGTCGGTGGTCTGGTATCTAAACAAACAAGGAGGGACCAGATCTTACCCCTTTGCAGAGAGGCCATGAGGGTGTGGGAATGGGCTGTAGCTACCAGCCGCTTTCTTGGTAGCGACCCACATTCCGGGAAATCAAATATATTGGCAGACAGATTAAGCAGGACAATTCTCTCTCCTCACGAGTGGTCCCTGAACAAACAGTAGCAGCTCAGGTTTTCAGAAGATGGGGACGCCGTGCTGCGACCTGTTTGCAACACCACAAAATACAAAGTGCAAAAGGTTCTTCTCCTTGACTCCACATCAGGGGGAATCAGCTATGGATGCTCTAGCACAACCTTGGCCAACAGGGCTACTTTATGCTTTTCCTCCGATTCCACTTCTCCCCAAAGTCATTCAGAAAGCTTCTCAGTTGGGGTCCACAATGATACTAATTGCTCCGCACTGGCCTCGTCAGGTATGGTTTCCCTACCTGAAGAAACATGCGGTGGACGATCCTTGGACTTTAGATCTAACTCCGGATCTGCTAATTCATCAGTCGGGACGACAACACCAGTCCCTTCACACTTTGAAGTTGACAGCTTGGCTCCTCCACTTCCGACTTTAGTCAGAAATCACACCTTAGACCCGAAGTTATTCACATTTTATCTTCGGCCCACAAACCCACCACTAAGAAATTGTACCTCAGTAAGTGGAAGAGGTTTGCTATCTGGGCTCAACTCGGGCTTAGACCCGATCACTGCTCCAATCCCAGAGGTTTTGAAATTTTTAACATCCCTGTTTAATCAAGGATCTTCTGTCTCTACTATTAAAGTCCAACTAGCGGCTATCTCTAAATTTCACGAATCCATGGATCCTCCGTTGATGAGCAGCAGATTATGCAAAACTTTCATTAAAGGTGCGGGCTGTTAAGACCCCAGTTTTTCATCCTGCCTCCGTGGGATCTTGATTTGGTGCTTCGTGCATTAACATCTTTCCCTTCGAACCGGCTGCTACATGTGAGTTAAAATATCTGTCTTGGAAAACTGCCTTCTTAGTTGCAATTACCTCTGCAAGAAGAGTTTCAGAGCTTCAAGCCCTATCTATCAAACCACCGTACTTGATTTTTCACAAGGATAGAGTATCACTTAGGCCTAATCCATCTTTTGTCCCAAAGGTCTGTTCTAATCTCTGTCTCCAACAATCTCTAGAGCTACCAGTTTTCTTTCCAAAATTCTCCAATGAAGCAGAATACACTCTCCATAAATTGGATGTTCACAGGCAATTGCGCTTCTATCTAGACAGGACTCAGCAAATTCAGAATCAGACCAGTTGTTTGTGTCCTTCTCAGACAATAAATTGGGTAAAACCATCACAAAAGCTACTATCTCCAAATGGATTAGAGATTGTATAACTCAGGCTTATTCCTCTTGAATAAGCAACTTACAACATCTATCAAAGCTCACTCTACCAGAGCTATGGCGACTTCTATAGCTTTTCATTCCAAGCTCGCTATTTCTGAGATTTGTGCTGGCTACTTAGTCCAATCCGCACACTTTCATTTCCCACTATAAATTGGATGTGGCAGCTAAAGGGCGAGCATCATTTGGTTCCACGGTACTCAGGAGTGTTTTCCAGTGAGCCACCCAGGATTCAGGTGCTAGGACGCTGTCCCATCAGTCAGAATGTAGGCGAGATAGGATCACATAACATCTTTTAGTTATGTACTCACCATAACTTCAGATGTTTGGGATCCATCTCACATTCCTAATACCCACCCTCCTTCCCCTGCCTTGGAGATCAGAAGAGATTGAACGGTTTTGAGTTCTACTGTTTTATCTTGTTTCATCTGATGATGTTATATAATCAGTGCGTGCATGTGTGCATGTATGCGGACAAACTAGATCTGGGGGACTGGTAGTGGTGCATCCTGGGATATAGTAAGCTCAGCCAATAAGAGACTTCGCTCTTTGGCATAAGCGTGCCGAGTCGGAGCCGAGGATCGGCTCCGAACCCATCAGTCAGAATGTAGGCGAGATGGATCCCAAACATCTGAAGTTATGGTGAGTACATAACTAAAAGATTTCTTGGCATTGAGCTTGAGCCCATGGCTCTGGCACCAAGCATCTGTTTCTGTACGGCCCTTTTGTAGAGTATCCACATCATTTGGGGATTCAATAATGGCTCCCAGTTTGCAGTCATCTGCAAACTTTGTTAGCCAGAGTCCCTTAGTGTTGACCTGTACTTCAGAGAAGTAGATGCCAAACAAGAGCGGCCCCAGGACTGAACCCTGAGGTACTCCACTTGTCACTTGTCTGGAGCTGGATTTGGAGTCGGCTACTTTTACAGTGTGGGTTCTATCAGTAAGCCATTTAGCAACCCATTGGGTGACATAGGGATTAATGCCCAACTTAGTAAGTTTATCTATGATTCCAGAGTGGGGGATGGTGTCAAAGGCCTTGGCAAGGTCTAGATAGGCTGTGTGGACCACCTTACCCTTGTCCATGGCTCTGGAGACTGATTCAAAGAAGTCAATCAGGTTCAGGAGACAAGATCGGCCCTTCACAAACCCAAACTGGGTGAGGTCCAGTGTTTGAAGGTTGCCAATGTCTTTGTTTATAAGTTCCATGATAATACGCTCCATGGCCTTGCAGATAAGGCTTGTTAGACTGATGGGACGGTAGTTTCCGGGATCCAAGGTGGATCCCCCCTTGTGGATTGGGATAACTGTGGCTCTGTGCCACTCAGTGGGCACGAAACCTGAGGTGAGGCTATGATTAAACATGACACTTAGGTGAGGTGCCAGTTCATATTGTAGTTCATGTACTACACAGCCCGGGATGTCATCTGGTCCCATGGATGCTGTATTCTTGGCTTTAGAGAGTGCGTTTTGTACCTGTGTGGCCGTTATTACTGGAATTTGGCAATCTTCCAGTATTGAGATGGGCCATTTAGGGGGTGAGAGGGGGGAGAAGTTGGCACTGAATCGATCTGCCAGGATATTGGCAATATCCTTCGGATCAGTATATTTAATACCATTCTGTTTTAGCTTAGAGCAGATCTGAGCATTGCCATTTAGATTCTTGACATAGTTATAGAATGCTTTGTGGTTGTCTTTGGAATCTTTGGCAATTTTATTTTTGTAACTAGCTTTGGAGGATTTTATGAGGCATCTCAGTTTCTTACTGAGGCTAGTAAGGGAGTTTTTTGCATCCTGGGATTGTAACATTATTATTTTTTACAAATTGTAAAGAAAGGGAAAGCTTATTTCATCAGATTTTGACTATGTAGTGATAAATATGAATATTATAATAACAGGATACTTTAATTGTGATTTAGGAGGCAAGTGTTAAAAGAAAGGAAATGATATAAGAAAATGTTAGACATTATAAGATGTGGTAAGTTAAAACTTTGGGACAAAAATTCATGGACTTAAAAAAGGGGTACACATAGAACTGAAACAGATTATTTTATGGTATCAGATGGTTTAGTTTTAGGAGAAGGAGAGGTAGTTGAAACAAGATTTTCTGATTATCTTGCAATATGGTTAGAGACAAAGGAATCCAAGGAATATATGAAATAGGCAAAGGAATAAAAATGATGAATGAGAAAGCATGGAATGAAGAAGGAAAGAGATTAGTAATACTGTTATGGAACAATCATATTTCTATGAGAACATTTTATAAAAATTGATGTTCTTCGTGTTTCACTGTTGCAGTCATCACATTTGGGTTATCCTGCCAGGTGGTAGCCTTCAGTTGGCCCGAATACAAGAGGCTTAGTATTTCTGCACCAGTTGCTGTCACTCCAGGACTGACATCAGGTCGTCAGTAGTATAAAATCAGGCAGCCAACGCAATTATATCAGTCTTTCTTGATGAGGAGCCCGAAGCAGAAGCAGTTCGCAAGAGTGCCGGTCGTCCATTACCTGAATTTTTGTTTCCGAATTTAAGTTAAAGTCTTCTAAAGCTAAGCACCCTGATGGATGGATCCTTTTTTCTTGCTCTAACCGATGTCAGAAAAAGTTAAAAATTGTCTCGCCTGTGGAAAGCAAATACCACACCGAGACTTCCATTCTTACTGCGTCACCTGTTTAGGCCCAGACCACGACATCCCCCGCTATCGTTTTTGTGCTTTGTTCAGTGCTAGAACTATACATCATCGGGCCCTTATTGTAGCTAGATATTTTCTCTCTCATTCCTCTAATTCTGATATGGCTTTGGTAAGCCATCCGACTACCGATCTTCCAAAAAAACATAAGGATAAAGACAGAGGCAGACCGCACAGGTCCAAAACTGCCGACGACGCTTCCATTAAGCTAGTCGTCAGTTCTCCGGTCCTCAGTGAGGCGCTTTTGCAGCCCCTGATGTCCACTTCTATGGATTCATAGGCCGCTAACGAGACCCTTTCAGAGTCCAGTATGCTGCGAGACTCTTCTTTGACTAAGGATCCTGCGGATGTGTCTGCCTTGGGTGAGTCCAGAGCTGCTGAGCAGACACAAGCTTCTGAGGAAGTACTTTGCACTACCGATACTCGACACAGACTGATGACTTCTTTCGCGTCTTCATTTCTTTCTAAAACTACCAAGTTTCTAAGGCCCAAGGTACGAACCACACCCAAAAAACGACAACCCAAGCTCAGGCATCTGCTTCCTTGCCTCAGTCTCAAATGCTTAAAATGGTGGAAGACCTTATTAAGCTTAGTACTTGAAGCCAGGCTACCCCTTCCAAAAGAAAAAGAGACTTGTCTCCAGTAGTTTTATCTGAACAGGAGTTCGATGACTCTGATGCATCTGAATGTGAAACTATGCAACCCCTCTCTGCTTATGAGGATTCTGATGCAGAGGAATCCATTCTTTCTCCCTCTCCACCTGAGGATTTTTCATTTGGGGAAACTGTACATACTTTAAGGGAGCATTTCCAATGGGAATGTCAGGACTGCCCTCAGTCAAAAAAGAGACTCAGGGAATTCTTAGATCTGCCACAGCACAGACCTTTGGCCATTCCTCCTGTCCTGGATGTTGTGTATGATGTTTCATGGAATCCAGTCTGACTCCTGACACCCTTCCCCCTGCTCCCAAGAAATCTGACAGGTATTACAGAGTTCCTGACTCACAAATTTCTTTTCAAAAATCCTACTGCTGACCTCGAGGTCATTTCTCAAGGACCTAAAGGAATCAAATCATCTTCAGCTAAGAATCTCACCCCCTCAGATAGGGATTCATGAGCATTAGACAGATGAGGTAAAAAAGTATACACCTCTGCTACTCTTGCTATTAGAGCATTAAATAGTCAGTTCCACATGCTGAAATGTCAACAACATACCATGGAACTCCTCAAACAAAAAAAATATCTTCTTTTCCTGCTTATGCAGAAAACAAAGAATTACAAGAGTTTATGCATTCTGCAAGTCAAGTAACAAAGCACACCTTACAATGTGGTTTTGATGCCCTAGAAGCATCTTGCAGGGCAGCAGTCACTGGTTCTGCCCTTAGAAGGCATGCTTAGCTTAAGGAACAGACCGTGCCAGACCATGTCAAATCCAAATTATTGGACGCACCCTTAAACAAAGACAACTTATTTGGCACCAAAGCAGAAGAGGTCTTAAAAAGATGGAAGAAAAAGCTAAATTTATACAGACAATTAAAGACTTCTTACAGGTTCAGCTACCGAGGTTCAGTAGACATTGCCTCTCCAAGCACTGGTCCTTTCCTGCCCCCTCCAGGCTAGCTCAGCCCATACCCAGGGGAAGCAGACACCCCCCCAGACAACAGCCCCAGGGAATGCAGAGATCTAAGCAATGGAGTTCCTCCTCTTCAAAAATAGGGAGTGCAAAGCCACCCCCTTATGGTAAGAACTCACAATGACTTTACACTTCCACCCCCTACCTCTGCCCACCTGCTTGTGCCTCTAGGAGGAAAACTCTCCTTCCACGCCAGCAACTGGGCCACCATTACCAATGACTGATGGGTCCTCAACATAGTGTCCCAGGGATACAAATTTTGTTTCCACACTCCACCAAGCCCAAAAGGGTTCCCAGATCTTCCTCCAAACCAGTGAGCAGAGGCCTGCTCTCCATGAGGGCAATACAGCATGTCCCTGCAGAACAGATAGGCCAAGGTTTCTACTCCAGACTCTTCCTGGTACCCAGAAAAGAGGGCACATGGCACCCCATTCTTGATCTATCCATTCTAAACACCTTTCTGGTGATACCAAAATTCAGAATGCTCACTCTGCAGCAACTTTTACCAATGCTTTCCAAGGATGCTTGGTTAGCCACCCTTGAGGCCTACCTACACATCCCAATCAGGGAATTATGCAGGAAATACCTATGTTTCAGGGCAGGATCTGTGCACTTTCAGTTTTCTGCGCTTCCCTTTGGCTTATCCACTGCTCCCAGAGTTTTCATAACATGTCTGGCTCCTGCCATTGCTTTTTGCAGACAAAGAAATATTCAAATTTACCCATACTTAGACGAATGCCTGATTCAGGTAGACAGTCAGGAAAAGCTGTTACATCACCTGACTTTTATAAAGGACCTACTGACCTCCCTGGGGTATACTGTCAACGAAAAGAAATCAAAACTAGTTCCCACACAAAAAATTATATTCCTGGGAGCAAGCCTGGACAGAGCACCCCAGATGGCATTCCTTACTCCAGAAAAACAAGCCTACCTGACAGGCTACTTATCTCAACTAGCCACCAGAACTCAGTTATCCGCAAGGAAAATCCTGCAAGCTCCAGGGTTCATGGCCTCCTGTATTCTACTCATTCCATATGCCAGAGTGCATATGAGGAAACTACAGTCATACCTAAAAAGCCTTTGGTAGCAACACTCTCAAGACCTGGAAACTCTCATACCAATGATACCTTGTCTAAGGAAAGATTTTCTTTGGTGTGCAGCAGCATACAACCACAACAAGTGACTTCCCTTCTCACAACCCCACGCCGCCCAGACCCTCATCACAGACACGTCAGACTATGCCTGGGGTGCACACCTGCACACCAGGTGCATTCAGGGCTATTGGAGCCCAAATCAAATACATCTACACATCAACCAAAAAGAGATGCTAGCTGTTCAGCATGCCCTGACAGCTGTCAGACCCCTACTGTCCCCGGGGCCTCTACGGATCAAAACAGACAACACCACAGTGATGTGGTATATCAACAAGGAGGGAGGGACTCACTCTTATCCTCTCTACAGGCTCGCCATGACCCTTTGGCACACGGCCTCAGCCATGCAACTACACCTGCTAGCACAGTTCCTGCCAGACTCCCTAAACTCTCTGGCAGACAACTTAAGCAGAAACCTGCTGGACCCACACGAGTGGCAGCTAGACCACAGAACCTCCACCCTTGTAACCCAGAAATGGGTCACCCTGAAGGTGGACCTCTTTGCCTCCCACTCCAATCATTGGCTCAGCAAATTCTGCACCAGGGAACTTCACAGCAAGGCCTGAAAAGTGGATGCTCTATCCTTCCAGTGGGTGAATATTTCGGTCTACGCATTTCCCCCTCTACCACTCATTTCAAGGGTACTGCTAAAAATAAGGGAGGAAAAACCAAGGGCAATCCTGATTGCCCCAGACTGGCCACGCCAGCACTGGTACCCACTGCTGCGCAGACTGTCACCCCTGCCACCATGGCACCTTCCTCAGATCCCACCAGAGGAATGGAAAATTCATGCATCCCCATGCCTGGCTTATTTCCTGACCTCTCCTCAAGCTGTCAGCCTAAGCAAACAAGTCCTAGATGTTATAGGTGAGGCCACATGACCCAGCACTAGAAAATCCTATGCTGACAAGTGGAAAAGATTTTGCACTTGGATCCAGGCTAAGGGAGCATAAACAGCACAGCCATCATAGGTTCATAGGTAGGTACTAGGCTATCAGCCCAAGGGCCTACGTAAGCCTTGCCAACAAAGTTCCCTGGTTTTCGCCACCCAAGAAAGTTATTTTCCTGTGTCACTCTCGAGCAGAGACACAGAAGTAATCCCCGGGGTGTATTTCCCATTTCCCATCCACTCATCAAGATTTTTCTTGAAGAGTGCTAATGAAGAACTTTGCTTGACATAGATGGGTAGCCTGTTACAGAGTAAGAGAAGTCTCTGGGACAGGAATCTGTCCCTCCAGCATGTCCTGTTTATTGTGGTGACAAGGTTTAGGTCCCTAGAGCGTGTAGCTCAGAGAGATTGGGATTTCTTTAGCTGTAGCATAGCTTTATATGTTAGACGGAGATTACCTCAGAGTAAGCGATATGCTACGGAGTAAAGCTGAAGTTTTTTGAGGTGGTCAGTGTAGGGCATTTGTTTGAGGCCAGTAATCCTCTTTGTGAGGTACTTCTGTGGCCTTTCCAGCTGCTGCAGATGTCTTGTGAGGTACATTCCAAAAGAGGCGTTGTACTCTATAATGGGTCCAATGAGTGTCGAGTAGAGGGGAACAATGACCTCTTTTTTCCTGAATGAGAACCTTTTTATGATGAGGTGTGCCACATAGAAGGACTTCCTGACTACTGTGGCGATGTGACTTTCAAAGGAGAGACTACTGTACACCTGTGTCCCAAGGTCTCTTATCACACATTCGGTGTTAAGTAGATTGCTGCCTATGTGGTAGTTCATGGCTACAGAGTTTTTACCAAAGGCAATGACATTGCACTTTTTGGCGTTGAGCTTGAGGCCATGACTCTGACACCAGGCATCTGTCTCAACGAGGCCCTTCTGTAGGATGTCCACATCATTTGGGGACTTGACTATGGCTCCTAGTTTGCAGTCATCTGTGAACTTCATTAGCCAGAGGCCTTCTGTGTTAGCCTGTACTTCAGAGAAGTAAATACCAAACAGGAGAGATCCCAGGACGGAACCCTGTGGTATTCCACTTGTCACTACTTTGAGGTCAGATTTGGAGTTTGCAA
The DNA here is from genome assembly GCF_019279795.1 of Protopterus annectens. Classification (NCBI taxonomy): domain Eukaryota; kingdom Metazoa; phylum Chordata; order Ceratodontiformes; family Protopteridae; genus Protopterus; species Protopterus annectens. The sequence goes on from NC_056737.1 coordinate 1,125,742,155, forward strand.
CATTTACAGTGTGGGCTCTGTCAGTGAGCCAGTTGGCAACCCATCTTGACGTAAGGATTTATACCTAGTTTAGTGAGTTTAGCTATAATTCCAGAATGGGGGATGGTGTTGAAAGCCTTGGCAAGGTCAAGATAGGCTGTGTGAACCATCTTACCCTCATCTGCAGCTTTGGTGACTGCTTCAAAGAAGTCAATCAGGTTCAGGAGGCATGATCTGCCTTTCACAAACCTGAACTGGGTGGGATCCATAGTTTGGTGGTTACCAATGTCTTTGTTTATGAGCTCCATGATAGTACGTTCCATGGCCTTGCAGACCAGGCTTGTCAGGCTAATAGGTCGATAGTTCCCGGGATCAGTGGTGGCTTCCCCTTTGTGGAGTGGGATAACTGTTGCTGTGTGCCATTCAGTGAGCATAAAGCCTGATGCAAGGCTATTATTGAACATGTTGCTTAAGTGGGGAGCCAGTTCATTCTGAGTTTGTGTAAAACGCAGCCTGGGATGTTGGGCATCCTAGCCAGCCCCCAGTCTTCTTGACTGCCTCCACCCTTTTCTTCAGCTTTGGGAATTACCCCAAATGTGATGACTGCAGCAGTGAAACACGAAGAACATACCACAGTTGTGTGTACTTACCATATTCACTGTTGCAGTCCTGGTTTCCCTCCCTCCATCCCCCTTGTCTCTCTCTCTCTCTCCTCTTCTCTCCTTACAGGGAATTTTTGGTATTTACTTTCTACTGGTGGTGTTCTTCCACCATAACCTAGCTCCATATTTGGGGGTTCCTGACAGTTAGGGCAAGAAAAACTGATGTAATGGCGTTGGCTGCCTGATTTTATACCACTGACGACCTGACGTCAATCCTGGAGCGACAGCAACCGACGCAGAAATACTAAGCCTCTGGTATTTGGGCCGACTGAGGGCTACCCCGGCAGGATAACCCAAATGTGATGACTGCATCTGTGAATACCATCCCATGGATGCTGTGTTTTTGGCTGTAGAGAGTGCAGCTTTTACCTGCGTAGTTGTGATTACTGGTACTCTGCATTCTTCCTGTATAGATATGGGCCCTTTAGGGGGTGAGGGGGTGTAAAGTTAGCACTGAACCTATCTGCCAGGATGTTGGCAATATCAGTTGGTTCTGTAATTTTCATGCCATTGTGCTGTAACTCAGAGCAGATCTGGGTGTTGCCATTGAGATTCTTGACATAGCTATAGAATGCTTTGTGGTTGTCCTTAGAATTAGTGGTGATTTTGTTTTCGTAGCTAGCTTTGGAGGATCTTATAAGGGTTCTCAGCTTCTTACTGAGGCTGGCCAGGGAGCTCCTCCACTCATGGGATTTTACTCTCTTTTGCAACAGTTTCTTCCTTCTGTTGTACAGTTTGTTTATGGCAGGGGACCACCAGATTGGCTTCCTTTTTTTGGAGGATAGCGTCTTGGTTCAGTTTGGGATAGCACAATCCATGCACTTGTGTAGGTGCTTATAGAGTGCATTTGTGTAGGATTCAGCAGTTGTAACTGTATTGTCCATCTGCATGGGTATCATGAAGTTCACCAATTCTGTCTTAAGAAGCATGAAGTTGGCTTTGGAGAAATTTTTTACCATGGTTTCCTTAATGGGGGGTGGGGGCGGGATGTGGATATCAGGGGTGATTAGCTTCTGGTTGGATCGGACCAACAAGGAGTTGACTTCAGGTGTGGAACACCAGTCACTCATGTTGGTAATGACTAGGTATAGGATATTGTTGCCTCTGGTGGGGGTGTGGATAAGTTGATCCAGGGCATTGGAGTTTATGAATTCCAGAAAGCGTTGAGCTAAGGAGTTGGTACATGAGTAGTTTTCTCAGTTAATGGTGGGGTAGTTGAAGTCGCCCATTATTAGGGTGTTTGGTTGAACCCTAATATTTTCCAGTCCATCAAGAAAAGAGGAGTGGGAATCCTGGGGCATGGTGGGGGATCTGTAGCAAGCTACAATTTGGATTGCAGTTTTGCCCAGAGTTAGTTGCACTCGGATAACCTCGGATGCATTATGCTGAGCAACTAGCCTGGAGGTGTGGATATCCTTAATGAATATGGACACAACTCCACCTTTGGTGTTTCGATCCGGGTTACATGGCCGAAAAGTGTGGTATGAGTTATAGCCTGGTAGTGCAGGGGTGCTCTCTGGAGCCTTGAACCAGGTCTCAGTCACTGCACAGATATTAATGTTCTCCATTTTAAGGAGTGCCTCAAGTGAGTGGATTTTGAGATTTAGACTTCTAGCATTGAGTAGCATTACCCTCAGTTTTTCCTTGCCTGTTGCTGTTACGGTGGTAAAGTTGGTATTTGAACCTTGCCTAAAAAAGGCACTATAAGGGCAGCAAGAGCCTTAGCCAGTATCTGGAATCCCAGGGGCAGACCATCTGTGGCAAAGCATCGTGGTCTGTCGACCATGTCATCCCAAGCAGACAGATACTGGATCCCCTTAGAATGACACCAGAAGCTTAGCCAATTGTTGAAGTCAATCATTCTGTCCTTGTACTGCGGTATCATTCTGGGCGATGGCAAAATGCTACTCAGGGCTAGGGTCATACCTGCCTGGGCTATAAGATCGAAGAGCTCTTCCATGTCTCTTTTCCTGTAGTCCAGGGAGGTACGTCACAGGTCATTCACACCAACATGGACAATGACAGAGTCATATTTGTACTTGTGGAGTGACCTGAGTGCGTGGGTTATGTGGCAGATCCTGGCACCTGACAGGCAGCTGACAGTAACCTTCTCCTTGTTTAGCCTGGTGAGTGGGACATCACTGTGCCTGACTATAAAGTCACCTATGACTAGTATGTTGGGTACGTTGTTTTGCCTTATTGGCTGTGGTTGAGTGGCACACTGAGTCTGTGGGCTCTCTGTCATTTGGGTTGTGTTGGGGGATGGACGTTGTTTGCGTTTCTGCTTTGGAGGTCTCTGTTGCTTAGATAGATTATTTTTGAGAGCCTCCGTGAATGTTTTTGTGTTATGTGTGGATTTTGGTGGTGTAGATTTAGTGAGACTATGTGATGTGTGTGGTGTGGTGCAAATGTTTACCTTCTCCTCATCATTGTCAAGTTCAGTCTTGGTTGGAGAGAGCTTTACCTCCAGTTTGGCTAGATAAGTGCATCTCTCACAGGTTGTAGTGTTGGGTGGTAGGAGGAGAGGGTTGTCTGTGTACATTAGGCAATTTCTACATTGCCCTAAGATGCCCAGATTCATCAGATAGACAGGAGAGAACACTGGAAGCTGACCCTTGGACATGCCTGGATAAAAAACTATTTTCCTGTAGATAAGTGAGGAAAGTGAGTACACGAGCTGTTTTTCTCTAAGCAAGTGAGAAAAGTAAGTACAAAAACTGTTTTCCTATAGGTAATGAGGAAGGTTCAGTGCTATAGTAATTAGTAGCTTATTTAGTGCTTACAAGTTCTGAACAAGTGATGAGCACGAATAAGCAAATTTAAGTGCTAAAACTAAGAATCTGTATCTGCACTAGACGAGTTACAGGACAGAAACAAGTGTAAATGCAGGCTTTCAAATTAGAAAGTTGAGAGAGATGGAAGAGATTGCCCAAAAGGCCAATAACTACAATTTCTGGGCCAGAACCATTCCTTATGTGGTAGACAAGTTACCTAGTACTTACCACTCCCACTGATAAACTAGAAGGCTTCTCTCCAACACAGAAAGGCTTGGGGGGCTCAGAAGCTTACATACAGTCCTGGATACAGCAAATCTGTATCTGGAACACTAGTTACAGGAAAGGTAGGAAACAGGCTTACAGTTTTTTTTGTTTGTTTTTTTTTTTACAGAAAAGTAGCAAAAACAGTAGTAAAAACAATTCAAATGCAGTGCAAGCTAGCACACTTGAGTATGTAGCAATATTAGACCAAACACAGTTTAAAAAATGCAATAAAATTAAAAAGGACTGAAAGCAACTGCAGAAAGAGTTTCTTGGGTAGAATGTGGTGAAGAGGTGGGACTGGGGGAGTGTCCCAGATCAAATCTACAGTGGGGCGGGCAACTGCAAAAGCCACCAAATTTAAACTGCAAGCCAAAAATAGGGAAGGTGGGTGGGACAAAACAGTTTCAACAGAGATTTAAGCAACAACTAACAGTACAAACTCTAAAACCAAAAAATATACTCAGCTTTGTATATTTGCAGATAGATTGGAAATCAGTCTCTCAGAATGCTGGCTCTATAGGATTTTGATGGGGCTGCACTAGGAAATGGGATTTTCTTTTTTACTGGTATATCTTAACACGTGTTTTTACCCTCTAGTTACCATAATGTTTTTGCACCCTGAGCAGCTAGGCGCTTTCAACTGCCCGGGCCAGCTCTCAGGAGTGCTGGAAAGCCAGGAGTGCTGGAGAGTATCCTGGTGTATCAGACCTCTGGGACTCTCTGCCCCCCTCTCTCTGCGCCCCTCCTCGCCCCCTCTGCCTGCCTCTACCTCTGCCTCCACTGCTCCCCTCCCTGGGCATCACCCTGTGCCTGGGGGGTTCAACCACATTTTTCCACCACGTTGCCCTTTCCTTTACGGGAGTGGTTGGGGTGGAAAACGTGGGGTGGGGAACACGGAACTCCTGACAGACAGACCTTCTCACTTTCCTCCCTTTACTTTGGGGGTCAAACTTAAATTGCTTTTACCGTGGGGCGGGGGCGTTAGGCTAGGGAAGACTTAGAAGCAAAAAATGAAATTGAGCAGCGAAATGACATTGTCTGCGAAGAGCATGAACGCTGAAGCTGCTGCCCTGAGGAAACCTTCGCTGTTCGCCGTCAGCCTTCATGGGCCAGTTCACAATGGATGTGGTAGTATTAAGTTGCGCTCTGTCGTCTCTCACTTCAGCAGCAATCCTGTAGTTGTATGGAGGTATCCCAACTCTTTGACTCTGACTAGATGTAGTGCGTGCCATAAAAAGTGTCAAATAGTTCAGGGATCGCATGGAAAAAGCTAAAAACTAAAAATGCTTCCCATTTCTACCTTACCACACACACTATGTCAACAAAAAAGTACTTAATTTTTTCTTTTTTTTTTTTATAACAATAATAATAATATATCTTATATGAAGAAGTTGCTGCTAGATCCCAGTGATGATAACGCGGCAGCGGCAAACTAGATCTGAGATGTAAGAGGCAGGGGATTGTGGCACAGGTTCCAGCAATTAAATGCAGGCTGTTACTAACAGGTCTAATTTTATGCAAGTGATCCTTGACTTAGATAACACACAAGCTGTAAAAAACAGTTATACCAACTGAAGACACAGCAGAAAATGGGGGTGGGGTGGGGAAAACAGTTTCAACAGAGATCTAAGCAACTACTAACAGTACAAACTCTAAAACCAAAAAAATATACTCACCTCTGTATATTTGCAGGTAGATTGGAAAGCAGTCTCTCAGAACACAGGTTCCAGCAATTAAATGCAGGCTGTTACTAACAGGTCTAATTTTATGCAAGTGATCCTTGAGTTAGATAACACACAAGCTGTAAAAAAACAGTTATTCCAACTAAAGACACGGCAGAAAATAGGGGGTACGGTGGGGTGGGGAAAACAGTTTCAACAGAGATCTAAGCAAGAACTAACAGTACAAACTTTAAAACCAAAAAAATATACTCAGCTCTGTATATTTGCAGATAGATTGGAAAGCAGTCTCTCAGAACACAGGTTCCAGCAATTAAATGCAAGCTGTTACTAACAGGTCCAATTTAATGCAAGTGATCCTTGAGTTAGATAACACACAAGCTGTAAAAAACAGTTATACCAACTGAAGACACGGCAAAAAATAGGAGGTGGGGAAAACATTTCAACAGAGATCTAAGCAACAACAAACTCTAAAACCAAAAAAATATACTCAGCTCTGTATATTTGCAGATAGATTGGAAAGCAGTCTCTCAGAATAGGGAGACAACAGTTTTAACAGAGATCTAAGCAAAAATTAATCCCTACCTCTCACCCTTGATTACCTAGCAAACCTACTACACAGGGGTCTATCCTTCTCTTCTATTAAAATTCATACATCTGCCATCTCTGCTCATTACAGCACAGAGCCACCTCTCTTCACACACCCTCTCATCAAACAGTTCCTAAGAGGGGCTAACAACTTAAGGCCACCCAGAAGAGCTCCTACCCTAACTTGGGACCTTAACTTTGTGTTGGAAAAGCTCACCCTACCCACCTTTGAACCTGCAGCATCAGAAGAGTTAAAATTCCTCTCTTGGAAGACAGTTTTGGTTCTGGTCATCACTTCAGCTAGAAGAGTATCAGAGCTACAAGCACTAATGGCTGTAGAGCCCTTCATCATTTTCCATGCTGACAGGGTCTCCCTCACGACTAACCTGGCCTTCATGCCTAAAGTGGTGTCTAGTGTGGCTCTAAACCAATCCATTCATTTGCCTACTTTTTCCCCTAACCCACAAAACAAGAGGGAAAGGATCCTACACTTTCTGGATGTGCACAGACAGCTCAGATCCTGTCTGGACAGGACAAAATCTTTTAGAAGAACTGATCAGTTGCTTGTCAGCTTCGCAGCGGGGGAAAAGGGCAAGGCCATATCCAAACAAACAAACAGTCTCCAGATGGATAGCACACTGCATCCATTTCTGCTACAGACAGCACGGGAAATTACCCTCAAAGGGGATCAGGACACATTCCATCAGGGCAACCTCCACCTCTGCAGCTTTTCTCAGAGGGGTCCCCACTAGGGACATCCTGGAGGCTGCAACATGGACATCTGTTCATGCCTTCACCAAGCATTACCACCTGCCTATCTTCTCCAAATCCATGGCAGGCTTTGCCACTGCAGTCTTGCAGGGCATCCTAGCCAGCCCCCAGTCTTCTTGACTGCCTCCACCCTTTTCTTCAGCTTTGGGAATTAACCCAAATGTGATGACTGCAGCAGTGAAACACGAAGAACATAGCACAGTTGTGTATACTTACCATATTCACTGTTGCAGTCCTGGTTTCCCTCCCTCCATCCCCCTTGTCTCTCTCTCTCTCTCCTCTTCTCTCCTTACAGGGAATTTTTGGTATTTACTTTCTACTGGTGGTGTTCTTCCACCATAACCTAGCTCCATATTTGGGGGTTCCTGACAGTTAGGGCAAGAAAAACTGATGTAATGGCGTTGGCTGCCTGATTTTATACCACTGACGACCTGACGTCAATCCTGGAGCGACAGCAACCGACACAGAAATACTAAGCCTCTGGTATTTGGGCCGACTGAGGGCTACCCCGGCAGGATAACCCAAATGTGATGACTGCAACTGTGAATACACTCGAACATCTAAATTTATGGCAAGTGTACACAACTGTACTGTCTGAATGGTGGATAATATTTAAGGAAAAATATAAAATGTTTTTATAGTGACAATATGATGTGAGCAAAGTAGATTAAGAAAAATATATAAGAACATATAACAATGCATTGGAAGATTTAGAACATAATGGTAGAAAGTACTTTGACAACAAAAAATAATTATTTGAAAGAAATCAAAGAAATCAAAAAAATGCAAGAATTGTTATATAAGCAAAGACATTTTTACAAGGAAAAACAGAAGAAGTATTGAGTTACTTAAGCAAATTAGTAAAGGAAGATGGTAGTGAGTGAAATAAAAAAATGTGAAAGGAGAAGTAGAAAGAACTCAGGAAAATATTATGAGTAGTGTAGTACAAGAAATGTTTACAGAAAAAAGATGGCAATAAAAAACATGAAAACTAAAAAGTTAGCAGAAAAAGAGAATAAAGAGCCGGAAAAGGAGATTTACGTACGTACATACATACATACAGATATTTCAAGCATGGGCATTAATACCCTTCTAGCTTGCCAATATACCAAAACACTTGTTCCCATAATAAGTGCCCATGCTGTTCATAAAAATATCTAAACTAGTACTTGCTTTAATGTAATTTGGTAGTCTGTTCCATGCATCAGCTACTCTGTCAGAGAAGCAAATGGTACACTTCTCATTCCTATAGAATTTTCTACATAAGTTGTCTAATAATTCTCTAATACTTTTTGATAACCCCAAACATTCCCAGAGGTAGTTGTTTCTAAATGCCCTATATACCTGAATAAAATCTCCTCTTAGATATCTGTAAGAGACGCTGTACAAGTTCAGATATTTTAGTATTTCATAATAACTTACATTTTCACATCCATGGATGCCCTTGGTATATTTCCGCTGTACTCTTTCCAGTTTATTCATGCTTCTTTTCTTATAGGGTTTCCATATTGTTATTCCATACTCAAGTTTTGGTCTAATGTAACTAACAAACACTGACTTCATTATTTTTAATTTCCTAGACTTTACAAATATTTTTATACAACCTATAGTTCTATAACTGTCATTAACCAAATGGTTGATATAATTAGAAAAGACTCATAGCTGAATCTACCCATATACCCAGGTCCTTAAATGATTCTACAGTTTCAATCACTGTGTGCTGTATTAAATATTCACCTTTCAGTTTATGTTTCCCAAACTTCATATGCTTAGTTTTTGATGCATTTATCAGCATATTATTCTCCTGTGTCCAAATGGTCAGTTTAGTCAAGTTATTTTGCAGATGTGTAACACATGTAATCAGTTTACCCAGTTTCAGGCCATCTGTATATAGACTGTAGAATACACAGAATATACCTCAGATGAAAAAGTTAGGTCTGAAAGATACATTCTAAACAAGTAAGGGCCTAGGACAGAGGCCTGTGGGATGTAACCAAGAATTTCACCTGTCCAGTTGCTGTATGATACTTCCCATGTCCTGTTTGTAAACCTTGCAGCTATCCATCTCATCAAGAGTACATCAATACCTAGTTGTACTAATTTATTGATCAGTATTTTGTGTATGACCCTGTCAGATGCTGAAGTTAAATCTGTATAAATTACATCACAGCACAAATTTTCATTCATAGCTGCTGTTATATTGTTATAGAACATCATGTTACAGGTGGTAATAGATCTGTTTTCAACATATGCATGCTGATGTATGGTTTCAAGTCCCAGCCTATCCACTTCTGACAATAATTTAGCCAGTATTACCTTCTCCATTATTTTTCTACAACATGAAAGTAGACTTAAGGGTCTGTGTGACTCTGGGTTTGTCTACTCCCCTTTCCCTTAAAGACAGGCTTAATAAATGCATGTCTCCAATCTTGAGCTATCTCCCTAGTGAATAATAGATATAATGGTACTTTAAGCTCTTGCTGAAGTGTGCTCAGGTCATTGTTACAAATTATGTCTTCTCCCACTGTGCTTTCTTCGGATCCAGTTTGGGCAGTTCTTTTTCAATATAATCTAATTTGATTCCAGTATATGGGGTTACCTTGATGTCACTAGGACAATTTATCACCCCTTTTGTGGAGCCAAACTGTTTTGCATAACATTTTGTAAATATATCTATATAATCTGTTGTGTCAGAGAATAAATTTTAGAATCTGCACGCAGTTTATCAATGTGTGTGTCTACTCAATCCACATTTTATGTATCTATAAAAAAGGATCTGATATTGTTAATCCTCGTTCATTTCTTATGTGTGGGTATCGGTTCCAACCATGGAACTGAGCCGGCCATTTTTCAAGCTCGCGTCAGCTACAAACTCTTGAGCTAAAACTCTTACCCAGATTTCCCTTCTCCCTGTTAGCTCAGATTTCGTTTGCCGCGTTGCCATTCGGTCGTGTCAACCTACTTCTCTTGAGCTAAGTGCAATATTTTGTTGTCATACTAGTTTAAAACAACTTTTTCTCTCAGAAAAGTTATTAAATTGTTTTCTCTTACCTTATCGCATTTAACGACTGTCCCTTCTTGAATTTTTTCAATCCCCTTCATCCTATTTACCGCGAGGTATTTTCTTCTTTACCATCGTTGGTAAACCCCTTTTCCTCTTTACCTTTGGGTATTTCTTGTACCATTGCTGGTATTCTTTCTGATTTCCTTCTTTCCTATCATGGCAGATAAAAAAGGTAGTCCAGCATTTAGGAGATGTTCAGATTGTGGCCATAGATTACCTACTTCAGATGCACATTCTCTGTGTGTCTATTGCTTGGGTGTGCCTCATTTATCAGTTAACCTGCTCTGTGGAATTTGTAAGAACTTCTCTAACAGGACGTTGATCGAGAGGAAAAATAAATTGTTATTGAAGGGGCTACTTAAATCTCCTTTTTCAGAGGCTATTTCTGGGTCGGAGGCTTCAACCACTCCAAGATCCCATAAGAAAAAGACTAATGAACATACAAAGGCCAAGTCTCTTCCTTCGTCCCCGGCTGGGGACTCCCACCAACCGAGACCCAAGAAGGCTAAGCTTTCCACTTCGGATCTGACTTTTTCGGCTCCAGCGCTTTCGGTGCCTAGACCTGCGGTACCGAGGCCATCAGCGCCATCTGTGATTTTGGCACTGACTAGCGTGTCTTTTACCGTATCGGTACAGAGGGGCTCCTCGGTTCAGACTTTTCCACCGGCACTGACTATCCAGTCGATGCAGACTGTTACCACATCAGCTCCGACACCTTTCCCGGAACTGACAACTCAGTTATTGACACCGATTTTTCGGTCCCTCAGCGTCGACAACCACTTCGGCACTGACCTTATTGTTGGTGCAGACCATGACTTCGGCACCAATGATTTCCTCAGTGCAGACACCTGTAGTTCAGTCCCTTACGTCCCCATTGTTTTCAGTGCAGACTGGTGAGGTGGGCACCGGGCTTGCTCCATCTTTGGATAGACCTGACTCTCCCTCAGCTGTGTCCTTGAAATCCACTAGAAGTCTCTCTGAACATGATGTGTTGTGTCTTGTGGATCAAGTGCTTTTGGCCAGAGGTTTCCCGCCCCCCAGGACCTGTCCTTCCTTGGGAGGTGATCACCCTTTGCCAAAGACTCCTACTTATTCTCCTCCTTCATTGCCTTTGAAGCCCCTTGATATAGTACAGTCTTCCCCCTCTACAGTTCCTTTATGGACCTCACTAAGGAACTGCAGTTGCCTTTGTGGCAGGAGAGTTTTGCTACAACCCAGGATGTCAGCTGTGGCGTACGTAACTTGGTGTTTCACAGCCATCCAGGGATTCTGAGTCGGCAGGCTGAGCCACTTAGGGGAGGGGTGACCCCTGTCCTGGACACTCACCTCTCTTCAGGTGGACCAGCCTTCCAACTAATGGAGAAGGCTTTGGCGTTGGCTGGCGATACTGTGCTGTCATTCTCCCCGCCCGCCTCTGGACCACAATGTACACAAGTCGCTCCTAGTGGACACCGGACGCAAGGGCCTCAGGATGTACTCACACAGGAAACCCCTTTTGCGTTGTCTTCCCCAGGTTCTCCCTCTGAGGAAGTTCATCGAAAAAGCTCGTGCAAGAGGAAGCACATGGACTCCACAGAGGAGTCCTTTACTGATGACACAGACTTTGATGATGGGGAAGGGTCCCCTCAGTCACCCTCTGAGGTATCCTTTGGTGATATCCTCAAAATCCTTAAACAGAGAGGTGATTGGCAGCACTCTAACCCGACCTCTGAAGAGTCTGTGTTCCTGCAGGCCTTTTGCGTCCGGCCCCCTACCTCCTGGGTTACTCCACCTGCCGAGGACCTGGTCCGGCTCGTCTTGCAGCGTGTGTGGAAGGCTCCTGACACCGTTGAGGCCATTCCTCAGAGGCCAGATAAAATTTTGTCCCCTCCTGCTACTGACCCCCATTGGTCCAAATGTCTACCTGTAGATGCTCTGGTGGTGGCAGCCGCAACAAAGAAAGACCTGGCGGAAGAAGAAAGCCAGACTGTCCATCCGCCCAACAAAGAGTCCCAGGCTCTGGACAGAATAGGGAAGTGTACTTTTGCATCAGCAACCTTTGCAAGCAGGTCCCTGAATTATATGGCACACTTTACCAGACTTCAATGGGATTTAATTTCTGAGCTCTCTGAAACTTTGGCTGGTGCTGTGTCTGATGAGGTCCGTGACAAAGTGGCCTTTCAGCTGGCCAACATTGAATCGATAGCAAACTCCTCCATGTGCCTGATATCTCATGCATCAGAAGGAGCAGCTAGTGCGACGAGTTCAGGCATTGTTTTGAGATGACATGCGCGGATGCACTTATGTAATTTCGCGGAACCCTTCAAGGCTTCCTTTCTCAACACTCCCATCGAAGCCTCTTCATTGTTTGGACCCAAGGTTAAAAGCACACTGGCCAGATGTGAACAGGATGGTAAGACCCTTTCTGCCGTGGGTGTCCATTATTCTTCCCCTCAATGTGCTTTCTCCAGAAACCAGAAGAGTGGGAAGATATGGTACAAAAAGTCTCAGGGTCCTTTCTGTGACACATAGGCTGAGTTCTCCCCTAGAGGCAGAGGGGGAAACTCACAGGGAAGACGCCCTTATTGAGGCTGAGGGGGTCCACGTAACCAGGGTTCCAGCGACTCTTTTCCTGGCCAATCCTACCAGCGTTCCTAAAGAGCAGCCCAACTCCTTTCCTCTGGAGGTGGTTGGAGGTCATTTCTCCTTGTACCCTTCTGCCTGGCTAACCATCACCACCGACTCTTGGGCACAAAGGATAATAACCAGAAGTTACCATATTCCCTTCGATCTTTGTCTTGTCCCCCAACAAACTTACCCGATGATCCACCCAGTAAAAGGGAAGAAGCAGCATTAGAGATATCAAAGCTGCTAAGAAAGAGTTATCCAAATAGTCCCTCCAGACCAGATAGGATCCGGATTCTACTCAAGACTATTTTTGGTGCTAAAGAAAACCGGGGACTGGAGACCAATTTTGGATCTCAGTGTATTGAACAAGTTTGTAAGAGTACAAAAATTCCAGATGGTCACAATACAGTCTATCCTCCTGCTTTTGGGAAAAGACAATTGGACTTGCTCGATAGATCTTCAAGATGCGTACTACCACATAAAAGTGGACAGGCCATCAAGAAGATTTCAGGGCTTCCGTGTGGGAGCCAGTCACTACCAGTTCAGAGTACTGCCCTTTGGACTCTCTACAGCCCCCAGAGTGTTCACAAAGTGCATGGCAGTTGTCACAGCTCACTTGCGACTACAAGGATTCCAGGTGTTTCCATACCTAGATGACTGGCTCATCTCCGTCCCCACCAATCATGTATTGGAAGTAGCCCTGGCATACTCTCTCCTCGCTGCAGAAAGGCTAGGCATAACCACAAACTGGCAAAAATCCAATCTCACCCCATCTCAGTTCACAGAATTCATAGGGGTCATCTTGGATACAAAGAATTGCAGAGCATCCATTCCAGAGCACAGAATTCTAAGGATAAAGCAAAAACTGATCCCAATCCTTTCAAGGGAGAAATCCACAGCTCACTCTGTCCTACAGCTGTTGGGCTCCATGGTAGCCTCCATCACCATTGTTCCCCTGGCCAGGTTTCACATGAGGCTCCTACAATGGCTACTGCTCACCCAAAGGTATAATTTTCAGTATCGTCTTTCAGCCAAGATTCGAATAACTCACAGGTGCAAACAGGATTTAAATTGGTGGATGGCCCACAACCCATCCCAATGGTCTCACGCCTTCTCCCCCCCAGCAGCCCAAGGCTACAGTGACCACAGATGCCTCCCTGATGGGGTGGGGGGGGGGCTATGTCAGGGACAGACAGTCCAAGGTACTTGGTCCGAATTGGAGGCCCAACTGCATATAAATGTTCTAGAGCTGATGGCGGTGCTTCTGGCATTGCAAGCATTCCATCCCCTGCTGCCATCTGGGACTATTGCGATACAATCAGACAACATGGCGGTGGTCTGGTACATCAACAAACAGGGCAGAACCAAATCCTACCCACTTTGTCGAGAGGCCATGAGGATATGGCAATGGGCAATGGCTACCAACTGTTTTCTTCTAGCAACGCACATTCTCGGGAGTTTCAACGTGATAGCAGACAGACTCAGCAGGTGCATTCTACAGCCTCACAAGTGGTCCCTGAATCCCTTGATAGTGGCGGAGATCTTCCACTGCTGGGGCCTTCCTTGCTGCGACCTCTTTGCAACCCCGACCAACTACAAATGCAGCAACTACTTCACCCTGATTCCCCCTCCGGGACATTTACCCAGGGACGCTCTAGTCCACGATTGGCTCTCTGGTCTTCTTTATCTATTTCCACCTCTCCCCCCCATTCCCCAGTTTCTGAAGAAAGCCCACCAGTTGAAGAGCAAGGTGATCCTCATAGCATCATATTAGCCTTGTCAGATTTGGTTTCCCTTCCTTTGGCCTCACCTGCTAGATCAACCATGGATTTTCCATCCAACCCCGGGGTTGATCTCCCATCCCCAGAATCTGATTCATCCCAACTTGGACAGCCTGAAGCTCACAGCTTTGCTCCTCCAATTCCCTTGATTGCCAGGCAGAATGATCTTTCTTTACCTGTACGGGACATTCTTATTGCATCTCATAAGTCTTCCACTAGAATTACTTATCTAAGCAAGTGGAAAAGATTTATCCTTTGGCTGAAAGAAAAGCAAGTACATCCCTTTTCAGCACCAGTGTCGATAGTACTGGAGTATCTAGCCAACCTATTTCAGTTGGGTCTATAGGCCTCTACCATTAGAGTTAATTTGGCTGCAATATCTAATTTCCATTAGGGTGTCCAAGGCTCCTCTCTTATGTCACACAAATTATGCAAGACCTTCATAAAAGATGTGAATCATCTGAAGCCCCCCTTTAGAGAACGTATTCAACCATGGGACCTGTCATTAGTTCTACATGCTCTGACAATGGCACCTTTTGAACCAGCTTCTTCTTGCGAACTCAAGTACTTGTCATAGAAAACCTTGTTTTTGGTCGCCATTACTTCTGCAAAACGTATCTCCGAGCTTCAAGCCTTATGCATCAAGAGTCCATACTTGATTTTTCATAGAGATAGAGTGTCATTGAGAACTAATCCTTTCTTTCTGCCAAAAGTGATCTCTGAAATGTCCATTAACCAAACCATTGAATTGCCAGTTTTCTTTCCCAACTATTCAAACAAAGGAGAGTATTGCCTACATACCCTAGATATTCACAGGCATATTTGCTTCTACTTGAACAGGACTAAGGCCTCTCGTAAATCAGACCAGCTATTTTTGGCCTATTCTGGATCTAGATTAGGATGTGCTGTTGCTAGGGTCACATTGGCTAGATGGTTGAAAGACTGTGTGACCTTCATTTATACACAACGTAATATTCCATTGCCGACTACCATAAAGGCTCATTCGACAAGGTTGGTGGCAACTTCTGCTGCCTTCCATGCCAGAGCTACTTTACATGACATCTGTGCAGCTGCAACTTGGGCTACGCCTTATGCCTTCATCAGTCATTACAAATTGGATTTGACCTCCAGGGGAAGAGCATCTTTTGATTCTATGGTGCTCAGGAACGTCCTTCCATGAGAGCCTCCCGGGAATAGAGGTAGCTGGTGACTCTATCCCACACATAAGGAATGAACGAGGATTAACAATATCAGATGACGAAATTATGTCTTACCATAACGTTCCATCTGTATATGACCCTCCCTCCTTCCCCCTCCTGTAGCTTCTAGTGGATCTCACCATCCGGTTCTTTTAGGTCATTTGACCAGAGGTAGCCTCTACCTTCTTTTGACTTGCAAACTCAATCTGAGGTAACAGGGAGAGGGGAATTCTGGGTAAGAGTTTTAACTTGAGAGTTTGTAGCTGACGCGAGCTTGGAAGATGGCCAGCTCGGTACCAAGGTTGGAACCTATACCCACACGTAATGACTGAACGAGGATCAAAAATACAGATGGAACGTTATGGTAAGACATAACTTCTTTTTTCCTATTATACTCAATATCTTTATATAAATTTTCTTGATTTTGTCTCGCACTGTGCTTAATCTGTCAAGCTTGTTTGTTTCAATTTTTAAAGCTGTTGTTCGACCTCACTTCCATTTCTTATATTTTTTTGTCTGTCACCTTAATCAAATATCTTGTTCTTATGGAGATATATCCCCCTGATGTTGTATGTCTAGATCCTGATGTTAAACATTTTTTTGATCACAAACAGTTTTTCTTTCAAAACTTTCCACATTCCATCTGCAGTTTTTCCACTGAACACCTCACTCCAGTTAGTTTTACATGTGACTGTTTACTTCCATATAATCTATAATTGACCTTCTGTGAATTGGTTTAGATTTCAATTCAGCAGAATTTTCTAGCAACAAATTAACCTTTATAACCCCATGATCACTGCACATCAGTGGTGGTTAAACTTGACTTGACGTTACAGTAACTTCTTTGTAAACACAAACAATGTCTAGTATGTTCCGTCCCCTGGTACTTTTTTTACAGTCTGAAGCAATTGTTGTTCCTGAGTATACACTAAATAATTTCCTTATTAATGTTGTTGAATCAATATTATTCCAGTCTGTTTCTGGTAAATTTAAGTCCCCAGCTAATATTATTATTCCCTCCTGTGTTTCATGCAAGAAATGTATGAATTCTTCTAGGTCATCTGCACTTGACTTTGGTGATCTATACACTCCAACAATTGTTATATGTTCCAGGGTTGTCTTTATTGTCACTGTTACACAGTCTATAGTATTGGTATTATTATTGAACATGTAATTATCACAGGTCTCATAGCTATCTTTAATCTCTATCATAAGACCTCCACCTAATTTTTTGTTAGAATTTCTGTTACAGTAAAAACATTTATACCCTGACAGAACTGGTTTTGAGTCATTGTTCTTTAAACATGTTTCACAAAGAACAACATCAGACTTGTGGGAACGTAGTAAATTTACCAATAAACAGAGATTTCTTTCAATGACCTAGAAAAATTATTACGGCAAGTAAATATTGATTCGGCTGCAGGGCCAGATGGAATGGGGTATGAAATGTATACAAATTTAAGGGATTGGTAAAAAAAATAAAGATTTTGAGTGAAGGGTTAAATGAAGGTTTTATGTATAAAGAATTACGTAGTAGAATACTTAAATTCCCTGCAGAATTCTGTCTCAGATACTTGGTCAGCAAATTGGTGTAACTAGGGAAATTATTTTCTGAGCTCTGATACAGAATCAGAATTGCCTAAACATAGTAAGGCTTTGCTGAGTCTTAATTATGGTGGCTGCCAAAAAGCAATTACTAGAAAATGGAAATCTAAGTCTAAACCAATTCTACTGGAAGTAGTGAATTTAAGAGAGATAAAACAACTGGAAGTGGGATCTTTAGAAAAGTTATGAGCAAATAACTTAGGAAAAAATGGGAACTGTGGGAACAATACATGCAAGGGAGGAATGAGGTTTAAAAGAAGGCAGGATTTGAATGAGCTATGCAATGTTTGACTGACGATGATTGGGTAGATTATAATTGTTGTATGATGTTTGCAACTATATTTATGTTAATATGGGTTGTGATGTAAAATGCTTGCAACTAAGATTATATCAATATGGTTTGTTTTCATTTATATGAATGTACGATTGCCTATGTCAAAAGTGATTATTTGATAAAGATGTTTTTGTTTAAAGAAAAAAAGAAAAAATATTTTTGTGGAAAATAATAATTGATACAGAAAAAGATGGAATATTATGGTACAAGAACGTAATGGTAAATATTACTCTGTAAAACCATGGGAAAAACTAACAGCTGAAAATTTAAAGCTATAAAATAAGAAGCAAATGGTGTAATCAGAAAGTAGAATGTCAAGATTTTTTGTGGGGACTGATAGTACATAAATTGCCAGTAAAAGGAAGTATACCATATAAGAAGAAAAGTGATAGAATATGCTTAAATTGTCAAGAAGAAGAAACTACAGAACATGTGGTTTTGAAATATAAAATAGTAAAAAAGTTATAGGGAAAACTATGTAAAGAATATTTTTTGAAGATATAAAAGAAGTGGATAATGATTAAATATGGATATTATAAGAAGAGAAGTAAAGAATATGTTAAAAGAGTATCAAAAACACAAATTTAAAACCAGCACCTTACTTTCTTTATTCAGCAACACTGATCTGGCACCTCGGGAGTTCGCCTTCAAGGATCAAAGTGTAACAAATTCAGCTGTTTTTTATATTATAACAAACAGCCTCTTAATAGGATCCAATAATACAATTAAACAATTTAAATAATTAATGTATACAACTCATATATATCTTACACAAACATAATTAATAAATTTAAATATTATATATCAAAACAATTTATACAAATTTACAAATATTTTCACAGACTATCCGTATGTAGTTTATATAAATTTAAATAGCTAAACACTTAACCATTTAATTACCTACTTCCTGATTTAAACCACAAGGAAACAATGTTTGAAATTTAAATATCATTCTAGTTTCCAACTCAAGCAGTTTACTAATATAGTCGCCCCCTCTAGGTAGAAAGGGTTTTGCAAGTACACAGAAAAGTAATTCAGGATCAGAACCACCATGCATTTCATAAAAGTGATTAGCTATAGGACTTAATCCGTTATGGTTTCTTACATCCCTAAGATGTTCAAGAACCCGAATTCTAACCATACGTTTGGTTTGCCCTATATACCACCTTATGTTAAGACAACTGCATCCCAGAATGTATACCACCCCTGTTGACCTGCAGTTAAAATAGTACCTAGAATTAAATAATTTCCCATTAGTCATTGAACCTGACAAATTTCTCACTCTGGTACATATACTGCAATGGCCACAAGGAAATGTTCCTGATGGCAAATCAATATTGGGCCCCATAACAAAATTATAATTCAACAATTCTTTTAAATGTTTTCCTTTACTAAATGAAAAAGTGAGATGTTTGGGGAATAAATGGCCTATGTTATCATCTTCAGAAATAATATGCCAAAATCTCCTTATAATATTTACTAAAATTTCAGTAAAAGGAGAAAACCTAGTAACATAATAGAACTTTTTACTCACATCAGTACAACTAGAAAAGTTTGTACCTCCAGATCTATTATTGTTATTACCTACTAGCATTGTTTGTGTTTTTAACATACCCCCAAGCACAGCTTGCTTGCATTGTAAAAGTTTTACCTCATTGAACCCTCTCTCTTTTAACCTCCTTTCAGCATTATTCAACTCAAACAATTTAAAATTTTCATCACTACTATGATCAAAAATTCTATTAAATTCACCTAGGGTAAAGAGTCCAATAAGTGCTCAGGGTGCATGCTTGTTGCATGAAAAAACATATTTACGGAAGTTTGTTTCATATATGGTTTGAAACCTATGGCTTCACCATCCCCATACAGTGTCACATCCAAAAAATTAATGGCTTCATTACTTAACTCATAAGAGAAGGTTAAACAATGTTCATTGCAGTTTAGGATCTCAAAGAATTCCAAAAATTCACAGATATCACCCTTACAGATGAAAATGTGGTCATCAATAAACCTGTTATAGAACAAAACTTTGTTCCTATAAAACATAGTTGGATATATGATTTTTTTTCTCAAAGAATCCCATGTATATTATGGCATATGAGGATGCATAAGAAGCCCCCATTGCTGTACCCTTAAGCTGCAAAAAAAATTCATCCTTGAAAGAAAAATAGTTGTGGGTTAAATTAAACTCCAACAAACTAATTATAAAGGCTGTTGTGGGACCGTCACCCATCATGTCCGTAATAGCTTCCAAACTCCATCTAAGTTTTATGTTGGTATATAATGATTTCCTATTGATGGTAACCCAATAGTAGTTTCCTTGCCATTTTATCTTGGCCAGCTCATTCAACAAGTCTTGTGTGTTTGAAATATGTGCAGAAACCTTACACAAGTACTTTTTTAAGTAAAAATCAAGGAAACTGCCAACATTACTTAAATAGGAACTCAACCCTGAAATAATAGGCCTTCCAGGTGGCTTATTCAAGTTTTTATGAACCTTTGGTAAGGCATATATGATAGGGGTTATCAGTTTCTTGATATGTAATTTGTTAACATCCCTTTTATCAAAAAAACCCAAACGCTCACCCCTTTCCAATAATGCCAAAAGTTCTTCATTACAGGGTTCCCAGATAAACATTTATATTCATCTTCACAATTCAGTATGTCGGCTATCATTTCACAATACATTTGTTTATCCAAAATCACCCCCATTTCCACCTTTATCTGCACATTTAAGTATATATTCAGTTTTTAACTGTTTTAAACTTTGCAGAGCCAGCCATTCATTTTTATTCAAATTATATAGCTTTTTTGTTTCAAAAACATACTAAAAGCAATAGAAATTTCCTTATACACAATGTCTGAAATAACATAATGGCAGGTGCATGTAACATAGGTACAAATTTGCTTTCCACTGTCAAAATGGGTAACTGTAATTTGCCATACCCTGTAGTATAGCAGAAACTATCTATACCAACATCATTATCAAATGCATCCATGGGTTCATTGTCAAAGTCATAGATGGAAATATTCATTAAATCATCTTCAAATGCATTTTCATTATCAGTTGCATCACTAGCAACATCTCTTTCTAAACTGTCTTGTGCTTTCTTATCAAAATACACACATAGCAGCATCTTCCTACAACATTTTTTAAGTTCAAAGTATAAATCAGCAAAAGAGGGTATGAATGTAGGTACAAATTTACTACCTTTGATCAATACTGCCCTCATTTCATTAGAAATACGTAAGTTAGACAAATTAATGAAACACATTGCCTGCTCATTGTACTCACAATTAACACTAAAAAGTCCATTACTTGAAATGGTTTCTTCCCTTTCTTCCTCCTCTCCCACGATTCGTCTGGTTAGACTGAAAGGACTGACCATTATTCGTGTTTATTGCTTGGTTGGTATTTTCAACTTCAGAAACTGGAGAAACAACAAAAGAAACAGTCTTCTGGCCATCTTGCTCTGTAGAAGACGCTGGCAAGCTCTGGCACTTCTGACTGTTATTTCTAACCTTTGACCTACTACTTGATGACTCACATTAATTATTTAAATTGTTTAATTGTATTATTGGATTCTGTTAAGAGGGCGTTTGTTATAATATAAAAAAAACAGCTGAATTTGTTATACTTTGATCCTTGAAGGAGAACTGCCGAGGTGCCAGATCAGTGTTGCTGAATAAAGAAAGTAAGGTGCTGGTGTTAAAATATGTTAAAATAATTGATGAAAAGTTATTTTATGTTATATGGGTTATACTGAATGTAAGAATAAATGAAATTATGTTTAATGGTAAATGAATTTTGGCAACAATATCAAGTAAAATCAGATGGTGGTTATGGAAGAAAGAGAGGGGATCTAATAGGGATGAAAATGTAGTACAACTGTATAAATAGGTTTGTGTATCTATATATTTATATATTTGTAAATATGTACATATTTTGTAAATAAGAGTTGTTTTTGTATGCAAATAAAGGAGCTCTATTCTTTTCGATAGGTGGTGTGAAATCTTTTGCATCCACCTGAGCTTCTATCAACTCAAGCAGATGGGACCTTAGTTTAACATGACATTAGAAGAACGACACACTGAGGAGTAGAGTACCACCCTAATGCTGCAGTGTAGTGTCAGTGGTCCATTCACCTGCAGTGGGAATAGAGCTCTCACAGCCTTCTGGTCTTCCAGCACCAAAGGCAAGTGTGCGACCTGTTGCTCCACTAGCAGATAGTGCTTGAGTTAGGGCCTGAACGATAACATTGTATGCTTGGTGAGATACTGAGCTAGAGATTGCGACAGTTTTGGAGCAAATACAAGGAAACTAGGTTCGGAGCTATGCAGGTTAGTAGATGAGGTTTGAAGAGTAAGGCATATACTGTACCCTGGCTTATGAGGTTGTAGGTTGAGGTAATAGTGATAAGTTTCATTGCAACTGGAGAAGGAGCATCTTGGTGTAGTAATTTGAATAGTTGGGAGCCCAGAAGTAAGTTGGATCTGGCTTGTACTGGGAACCACTTTCCCTTGGATACAGTAAGGCAGATGTGTTCAAGGTGAAGGAAATTATTAAAAAAGTATTTTTTTTTATTAAAAACTGTAGTCCTGATTTGTTTTTGTTAGATGAGGTGGCAAACAAGGGTAGCCATAAGCCATACTCAGTTTTTATGAACAGGACACTTTTTCCAGTGGCTGTGATAACTAGAGATGTAAAGAATTGAGACATATGTTTGAGCCCAGGAAAGAAGGTATTTGATTTTTGATTTATTTGTTTATTTATTTATTGACATTTGGTGACCGGGAAAGTTTAACTGGGTCAAGAACCCATTTTCAGTGGAGGCCCAGGGAGAAAAGCTCTAGCAAAAACAATAACAAACAGTAAAGATTATACAATTATAACTAAACATTACATTTGTCATTATAACAGTTACAGACATTTATTGAATTACAGAGTTAAGTAATATATACTTTCTTTTCTAGGCCTAGAACAAATTGTCATACAAGTAGAACTACAATTTAAGGTAAAATGTTAAGTTGTCATTCTCGCCTTCATTCTTGCTGGATGGGATCGGAGCCGAACCTCGGCTCCGACTCGGCCTATACTATAGCTCGAGAGCTATTTTTACCGGCTCGAGGCAGCCCTATATCCCACAATACCATGCGCTAACTCCCCAGATCTCGTTTGCCGCCATTCTGAGGTTGTCTTTTACCGGCTCAGGTTAGTAAGGAGTTTTACTTAATTAAACTAGTTTTCAGGTAGTTTTTTCCCAGTAGTTATCTTTGTCTAGGTCCCTACTGATTACCTTATTCTCGGATCCCTTTCTCTTGTAGCCCTTCTTCCCTTATTTAGTTAATTTTTTATCTTGGGCCTATGGGCTTTACCTCAGTTTCCCCACCCCTTCCTATCTGTGTGTGTGGGTTTAGTCAGTTCCCTTAACTCTTTGTATATTTAATTTTAAATTGAGTGTGTGTGTGTGGACTGACTGTGTTTTTTACTGTGGTTTAAACTATGTCCAAAGACTCTAAGGTCTCGGGATTCAAGAAGTGTGACTCGTGCTGTCAGAAAATGTCTCTGACAAACGGTCACACTTCTTGTGTCTATTGCTTGGGGCCTTTACACCTGCAGGACTCTTGTTCCGTTTGTCATGGATTTAGTTCAAGAGTCCTGCAGGAGAGGCGTAACAAGCTTATTCTAAGGGGCTTGTTAAAGCCTGATGACTCCCCGTCCAAGTCTGGTTCGGGGAAGTCATCAAAAACCGCCAAACCCTCGGCTCCAGCTTCTGAGTCGCGGGCTGGTGTTATGGAGATGGCTCCGACCTCGGTTCCGGCTGGCTCCGAGGTGAGCAAAGTGGTTTCGCTCGAAACCATCATCGGAGCCGACCCCAGCGCAAGCGCTCTAGGTCCCCCTCCCTAGAGTCTGTTAGATCGGCTCCGAGATCCCCTCTCTTGTCGGAGCGGAGTCATAGGACTCATTCATCGAGGTCATCTAGGCTTTCTGACCATGACATCGAGAGGGTGGTCAGTAGACTCATAAAATCTCAGGCACTGGCCCAAATGCTCCAGAGCCCATCTCACCAGACTGCGGCTCCTTCGATACAATTATCTATTCCTCCTCCGACTCATCACTTGAACTCGGAGCCGGAGTTTCTCGGAACCGTGAACTTACCTACGTTGGAGCCGATACTATCTCCTTTGGCTCCGGTGTCGTCGGCTCCGACCTCTTCATTGGTTCCGTCCGTGGAGAGATCTGGGCTCCGAGACTTCATTGTCGGCTCCGAGGGGGCGAGTGGCTTCGGACCCTTGTCCAACCCCGCTCTTCCTCTCGGAGCTTCGGCTCTGGTTAGTTCGGCCCCGACATCATTCTCGGAGCCTTCTCTGTCGGCTCCGGGGGTGGTTCCGGTCTCTTTGGGGCCGGTGCTACCTTTGGTGTCTGATGGGGGAGCCTTCGAGGTGATGAGGAGTGTGCTGGACCCAGTGTCCACTCCAAGGTTAAGTTCTGCGGCTCCTCCCTCCATAGTGCCTGTTACGGTCTCTGGCCATTCTCTTGCACCTGTCAGCAGAGATCCACAGCGTGGGGTACCCACTTTGGGTGTCTCTTCCTCTTCCGAGGGCTCCCCTGAAGTTTCAGGGGAACCCCCTAGGAAAAGAAAGTGCAAGAGGAAGCACATGGACTCCCCCAAGTCTGTCACGTTGGACACCGACTTGGATGAGTGGGAAGGTTCCCCCAGATCCCCCTCTGAGGATGTTTCTTTTCCAGACATCCTGGAAATCCTAAGATAGAGGGGAAATTGGTCCACTCTCAAACCTTCCGAGGACGAGTCGGTTTACCTTGACGCTTTTGGATCTCGCCCTTCCACCTCCTGGGTGTCTCCCCCTTTCGACCCACTAATGGAGGTAGTGGCTAGAAAGGCGTGGGCAGCTCCTGATTCAATGGAACCTACCCCTAAGAGGCCTTCTAAATTTATTTCTGCACCAGATGATAAATCCTTTCTCACCAAAGGTGTTTCAGTTGATGCTATGGTGATAGCAGCCACTAAGAAGGAATTGGCTGATCCTTCTGTATCTGTTCATCCTTCTAACAAGGAGTCCAGGACCATGGACAGGTATGGCAAGTGGACCTTTGCTTCAGCGACCTTTTCTATGCGATCGCTGAACTATTTATGTCATTTCACCCGCCTTCAAAGAGACTTGCTCAAAGAGCTGGGTGAAACGGTACAGGATCCTTCTGCTGCGGGGTTTAAGGACAAAATAAACTCTCAGCTGGCTACCCTGAACTCCATTGTTAACTCCTCCATGCGGCTAATTTCTTATGCAGCCGATGGAGCGAGTAGGGTCGCTGGTACAGACGTTGCATTAAGACGTCACGCTTGGATGCGGCTCTGTAACTTTGCGGATCCCTTCAAGGCGTCCTTCACTAACACCCCCTTTGATAGTTTGGAATTGTTCAGACCTCAGGTGAAGAATACCCTCACCAGATGCGAGCAAGATGGTAAAACTCTCTCTGCCGTGGGAGTCTGTTTTTCCACGCCTTCTAGACCTTATCCTAAGGGACAGAAGGGGGGAAAGATGTGGTTTCACAAACCCCAGGGACGCGCACCTGCCGCACGTGGTGATTTTCCCCCTAGAGGCAGAGGGGGAAATAACAACAGACGCCACCCCAGGGGCAGAGGGGGTCCTCAGAACCAGGGTTCTATGGAATCTTTTCCTGATCAACCCTTTCAGCATCCCTGAGAAGCTGCCCGACTGTCCGCCTTCGGAGGCAGTCGGGGGAAGATTATCTCTGTACCTGGAAGCCTGGCAATCCCTCTCCCAAGACACATGGGTACAGAAGATCATATCCGAGGGTTACAAAATCCCCTTTACCATCCCCCCGGTACAACCGCCAAAACCCCTACCAGATGTACCACCCACACAAAGGGGTCAGGCTCAGCTAGAAATAGAAAAGCTATTAGCTAAAATAGTCATCCAGGCAGTCCCAGCAGATCAGCTAGGGTCCGGAATTTACTCCAGGTTCTTTTTGGTACCAAAAAAGACAGGAGACTGGAGACCTATTTTGCATCTCAGCAGGTTAAACAAATCTGTGCTAAAGACAAAATTTCGGATGGTAACACTACAGTCCATTCTACCCTTTTTGGGTAGAGACAACTGGATGTGCTCATTAGACCTCCAGGACACGTACTACCACATAAAGATACACAGACGCTCCAGGAGGTTTCTCCGCTTCCGGCTGGAAGTCAGTCATTTTCAATTCGGAGCCCTGCCCTTGGGTCTAACCACAGCCCCCCGGGTGTTCACCAAATGTTTGGCAGTGGACACGGCTCACCTGAGACAGAAAGGATTCCAGGTGTTTCCATACTTAGACGACTGGCTCATTTCCACTACCACCAAACACGATCTCATAATGGCCAGGGATTACTCTATTCAGCTTTGCAACAGTCTGGGTATTTCTATAAATTTTGCAAAGTCCTCCTTGTTGCCTTGTCAATGTACAAACTTTATAGGCGCCGTATTAAACACCACAGAAATGTCTGCAACACTACCACCCCAGAGAGTGGCAGACATAAAGCAGAATGTTCAGACCCTGTTTCAGCCCAACAAAGTCCAGGTCAACCGAGTATTGAAAGTGTTGGGCCTCATGGCGGCGATTCTTCTACTTCCATTAGCCCGCTTCCACATGAGGCTCCTTCAGTGGATGCTCTTATCTCAGTGGTCTTTCCAACAGCTACCAATGACCCACAACATTTGGATAACCCCATCTTGCAAGAAACATCTCTCCTGGTGGATGGTTTCCCCCCAGCTTTTTCAGGGCAGACCCTTTGTTCTCCCCCTTCCAGTTGCCACTGTCACAACGGATGCCTCCCTGATCGGGTGGGGGGGGGGGCATTATCAGGGCAGGACGGTCCAGGGCACTTGGCAACAGTCAGAATGCCACCTGCACATAAATGTCCTGGAGATGAGGGTGGTGCTTTTGACGTTGCAAGCCCTTCAGAGCTCTCTTCCCACGGGGACTATAGCAATTCAGATGGACAATATGTCTGTGGTGTGGTACATAAACAAGCAGGGCGGAACAAAGTCCTATCCACTCTGTCGAGAAGCACTCAGACTTTGGCAATGGGCGATTTCATCTCAATGGTTTCTGATAGCAACGCACATCCCCGGGAAGTCCAACGTCATAGCAGACAGATTGAGCAGAACTATCCTCATGCCTCACGAGTGGTCTCTAAATCAAGCGGTAGCAGACGGAATCTTTCAGAAGTGGGACCAGCCTTGCTGCGACCTTTTCGCAACTCCCCAAAACAGCAAGTGCCTCGACTTCTTCACACTTTTTCCTCTGCCAGGCCAACCCCTCAGAGACGCTCTTGTTCACGTTTGGCCCCGGGGTCTTCTCTATGCCTTTCCTCCTTTTCCGTTGATCCTGCAATTAATTCAGAAAGCAATCGCATTGAGATCCAAATTGATCCTCATTGCCCCGTTTTGGCCTCGACAAGTTTGGTTCCCATTCCTGCACAAATACCTACTGGGAACAGCCTTGGCATCTGGAACCCCTTCCGGATCTATTGACCCACCTCACGGGCAAGCTGCATCAGTCTCTACATTCCATCAACCTCACAGCTTGGTTGCTCCACTTCCAGCCATAGCCAGGCTTCCCCTCATCTCTCCTCCTGTTCGTGATATCATTCTGGCCTCCCATAAGTCTAATACTAGGAAGACTTATGCTAGTAAATGGAAGCATTTTTCATTCTGGACGCAAAATAGGTCCTTAGATCCTTTTCATGCACCCATTCATGAGGTTCTGGACTTTCTGGCAGAGCTTTTTCATTCTGGATCATCATCGGCCACTATCAGAGTACAATTAGCGGCCATTGCTAATTTTCATGTTGGACTCTCAGAAGCAAATATTATGTCCCACAAGCTCTGTAAAGCTTTTCTCAAGGGCATCTTTTTGCTCAGACCTCCAGTAAAAGATCCGCCTCCACAATGGGACTTGAATTTTGTTCTAACCTCACTAATTCTGCCCCCTTTTGAACCTGCAGCTTCTTGTTCCCTCAAACTACTTTCTTGGAAAACGCTGTTTTTAGTAGCTATAACATCTGCCAGAAGGGTCTCGGAACTCCAAGCCTTGTCTGTCCGTCCTCCTTATTTGGTTTTTCATAAAGACAGAGTAACTCTCAGAACAAACCCTTCCTTCCTTCCAAAAGTGCTATCGGAAGCAAATTTAAATCATTCCATTGACTTACCTGTCTTTTTTCCAGACTATACCAACAGAGCTGAACAAAAATTACATTCATTAGATGTTCATCGCCAATTACGGTATTACCTAGACAGGACAAAACAATTCAGAAAATCAGATCAGCTCTTTCTCTCTTATGCGGCAGGTAAGAAAGGGCTTCCGGTTTCGAAAGTTACCCTTTCCAGATGGCTGACATCTATTATTACCTTGGTCTGTGAGTTGAGGGACAGGCTGCTTCCCTCTAGGCCTAAGGCTCATTCAACCAGGGCTCTATCTACTTCAACGGCATTTCAAGCAAGGTTACCTCTAGATGCCATTTGTGCAGCGGCTACATGGGCTTCCAAACATACTTTTATTGCTCATTACAAGCTTGACTTAGCCTCCAGAAATAGAGCTGATTTTGGTTCCACTGTACTCAGGAGTCTGTTTCATTGAGCCACCCAGGACTAAGATGCTAGGGACGCTGTCCCATCCAGCAAGAATGAAGGCGAGAATGACAACTTAACATTAAGAAGTTATGTCTTACCATAACGTTCCATGTTAGTTGTCTTCTCGCCTTCTTTCTTGCGTCCCTCCCTCCTGCCCCCTAGCCTGGACACACTCGAGAATGAGTCCTTCCTTTTTGGGGATACAATATGTTGCGTCTTTTCCTGGTATCCTTAGTGTTACTATTTGGTAATCTTCTAATAAAGAGGGTTATAATTTTTGATTACAAGATTGTGTTTATACTATGTCTTAGCTTCCAAACGAGATCTGGGGAGTTAGCGCATGGTATTGTGGGATATAGGGCTGCCTCGAGCCGGTAAAAATAGCTCTCGAGCTATAGTATAGGCCGAGTCGGAGCCCCTCCGATCCCATCCAGCAAGAAAGAAGGCGTGAAGAAGACAACTAACATGGAACGTTATGGTAAGAAATAACTTATTATTATAGCTGATTAGAGTAGCAAGATACATGGGAGTTATAGACACAATAGTAAAGCAGGCAAATTGTCAAGTTCAGTAGATAGGCTTTATGGTTATTAAGAATGAGAGCTGGTAAAGGCGGAGAGAGAGGGAAGAGAACGATTGTGTGGGTTAGTGATCGCAGTAATGAAGATTGGAACAGATGGGAGGTGATAGGGAGATTGATGTGAGAGTAGAATATAATATGTTTACTAGAGAAAAATTGTGTGAGATAAGGTGGGGATGGGTAGTAGTGGTCGATATTCTTCAAGCTATAGGAGATGGTTTAGTGGGAGAAGAGATTAGTCAAGAAGAAGGGAGGCATTTGTAAATAAGATAGGGAGATATAAAGGCAGTAGTTCAAGACGCAGGAAAAGGAGGGATTGGAAGCAAAAAATATAAATTGGTTACCAAGGTAATATGACGAAAAGATAGTGATGTAGGAAAAAACAGGGAATATAAGTGAAAGTCAAAGGAGATAGATTTTGAATGGATGTCTTAGCTAAGAGCATGGACAAATGTGAGTGTTGAGGTAGTGCTTTTTAATGCAAGTTTAAAAGTATTAAAGAACCTATGGCAGTGATGTTTGGAGGCAAGGCGTTTCATAACTTTGCAATGGTGTATAAGTAAAGGCTGTGTCCAATTCTTTTGTTAGGTTTGTAGACATTTACTTGCCTTTTGTGGAATGGCAATTTCAGGCTGGGGTATAAGGCTGCAAGATATGTTTTAAGGCAGGGCAGCTGTCAAGTTTGTACAGAATTTTATGAGCAAGAGATATTTAAGTAAAATTAAGGTAACGGGGGAATTCAAGCCAGTTTAATTTGTTAAGGGCCTGAGTTTTGGAGTATCCTCCTAAAAGTTAAGAGATTGGTTGAGCCAGCTACCTTGGTATATGAGTAAAATGGCAGCACCAATAAGGTTGTTGTGTGGGTCTAAAGGACTGAGCAAGCTGGGAACTTTGGAAAGCCTTTTCTTAGTACCAAAGAACATAGACTTGTTGTATTTATTTATTTTTTTGGGGGGAGGAGGTTATAGCATAGACGTTTTGGAGGTGAGACAGTGAATGTTCTGTAGTCCTATCTCGCCTTCATTCTTACATATGAGTTCGGAGCCGATCCTCGGCTCCGACTCGGCCTATTAGAAAGCTTAAAGTCTCTTAGTTGGCTCGTGGCAAGGTAGGTATCCCATAGCGCACCAGTACAATCCCCAGATCTCATTTGTCGCGTCTACGAGTTCAGAAGTGCTTCTTGCTTGGCCATGGCTAAGTTTAAACTTTTTGCAGTATTATCACTGTACTGTTTTCTATAGCTAGTTATCTTATTACTAGATAGTGTTTAGTAGTGTTAGGAGTGTTTACCGAGTTTTTGGTGTGTTTTTGATATTAAATTAGGTTCTTGAGAACTGGTTGGCCTTTGGCCCTTGTTGTTCTCCATTGGTATCCTGTGTGCTAGTTTTCTCATTACCTTTGATGTTTCATAGGTCCGTGTTTAGGACCCTATTTTCTCCCCTTATGTTTACATTTTCTTTTACATTTACATTTATATTGTGTGCAGTGTTTGTTTCTTATTACAGAGTTTTCCCTGTGGGTCTGCTTTTTGAGCCTTAGTTTTTAATTTAGAAAATGTAGCTTGTGTGCAGTGTTGTTCGCTAGTTCCTTGCCTGCTACTAGTTTCTTGCTTTTTTCTATGACTTAGTCTATCTAGCTAGGTCCGTTTAAGTTAGAGGACCTAGTCCTCTTCTGTTTCGTATTTTCCTCAGGGCTAGGCCCATTTAAGTTTGAAGACCTAGTCCTTGTTGTGCTTGTTGTGTACCTGTTTTATTACATAGCTCATCAACATGTCTAAAGAGTCTAAAGACCACAAACCTTTGTGTTTCAAAAAATGTATAAAGTGCTCCCAGAAGATGTCAATTACAAATGGCCATAGTAATTGTGTATATTGTCTTGGAGTCATTCATTTGTAAGAAACTTGTTTATTCTGCCATTCCTTCAGCTCCAGAGTTCTCCAAGAGTGGAATAACAAGTTAATTTTGAAAGGTCTCCTCAAGCCTTCCTTCAAGGAAGACTTAGCGAGTTCTTCTTCTTCTGCATCCAAATCTCATTCTTCCAAGAAAGAGAAGGTTAAGCTGGCCAAGAGGCATTCTCCGGCGCCGACTAGTGTATTGACACCTCCTCAGAAACACTCTAAACTGGATAAGACTTCTGCCTCCTTGACTCCACTGTCCTCGGAGCTGGTCGAGGTTGTTGATATTGACACGTCAGTGTCGGCCCCAAGCCTTTCGGAGCCGACTACTGAAAAACTACATCGGAGCTGGTCCAGAGATCCTTTGCCAGTCTCCCCAACCTTAAGATCTCCAATTCTGCAGAGATCCAGTTTGCCTAACCTGTCATCCAGATCCTCCAGGAGCCTATCAGAGGAAGATGTGGCGAGAGTAGTGCATAGACTCTTGAAGGTGTCTGCTTTTCCCATATTGTTGTTGGCTCCAATCCAGTCAGTTCCGGAGCCACCTGAGTCCATCCCCCCTGTTGTGGTTCCTCCGAGCTGAGTCGGGCCTTCAGAGCCAGAGTTTTCGGTGCCACTTGTTGTGGAACCCTCGGTTCCAGCTCCCCTCGAGGCTGTCTCTGAGCCGAGTTCCGCTCCGACACCTTTGGCGCCGTCCGTGGTGTTTAGGAGCCGAAGCTCACTGGTCGGCCCCGATTGGGACACTTGGACCCGAACATCTTCAGTTCCAAGTCTCCTTCTCGGTGCATCGGTTAGAGTGAGCTCAGACCCTACATCCATCTCGGAGCCGGTCATTCTGGAGCCAATGACTACCTCCATTTCCTCAGAGGCAGAGCAGTCTTTGGAGCCGGTGAGATCTGCTTTCGGGATGATGAGGAGTGTGCTGTCTCTCTCATCAGCACCATGCACAGGGACTGACGCTCTTCCCCCTATAGCACCGACCTCTGTCTCAGCACCTACTCTCTCTCTTGACAGCAGAGACCTGCAGCCTCAGGAGCCCCCAGTGGGTGGCCCCCAGTCTTCCGAGACCTCCCCAGAGTACCCTTCTGAGGAGCCCCCTCAGAAGACGACATGCAAGAGGAAGCATATAGACTCCCAGGATGAGTCCATCACTTCAGACACTAACCTCAAGGAGTCAGAAGGGTCCCCCAAGTCGTCCTCTGATGTCTCCTTTGTAGACATCTTAGAGATCCTTAAGCAGAGAGGCGGCTTGCCCACTGTCACCCCTTCTGATGAGGAGTCAGTGTACCTGAAGGCTTTCGAGTCTCAACCTTCAGCCTCTTGGGTGTTTCCACTTTTGATGAACTTTTAGACCTCGTTAGTCAGAAGGTGTGGGAGACTCCTGATGCCATGGAGCCAGTTCCCAGAAGACCCAATAAATTTCGGTCTGCCCCCAAAGAGAAAGATTTTTTGTCCAAGGGCGTGCCTGTAGATGCCATGGTGGTGGTGGCGGCCACTAAGAAGGAGCTAGCGGAGTCTTCTTCATCTGTCCATCTGCTGAATAAGGAGTCTCGAACGATAGACAGATACGGGAAGCATATCTTTTCTTCAGTGGCTTTCACACTCAGATCGCTGAACTATCTAACACATTTTACGAGGCTTCAAAGAGATCTCCTTAAGGAGTTAAGAGATACTCTTTAAGGTACATCTACTGAAGGAGTCCCTCAGAAGGTGTCTGCTCAGATGTCCACCTTAAATTCCATCGTGAACTCCTCCATGAGGCTGATCTCTTATGCAGCTGACAGAGCAAGTAGGGCAGCGGGTTCAGGAGTTTCCCTTAGACACTCCTGGATGCGCTTATGTAATTTTGCGGAGCCGTTCAAGTCTACTTTTACCAATACCCCCTTTGACGGTTTTTCATTGTTTGGACCTAAGGTAAAAGATACACTCACCAGGTGCGAGCAAGAAGGGAAAGCCCTCTCTGCTGTGGGAGCACGTTTTACTGTCCTCTCTAGACCATTTCCTAAGGGTCAGAGAGGTAGTAAGATGTGGTTCAAGAAGTCCCAGAGATTTTTCCCGGATGCACAGGGTGACAACTCCAGACGCAGAAGAGGAGGAGCTAATGGTAGACATTGCCCTAGAGTCAGGGGCGGCCCGCTAAACCAGGGAGGTCACGATTCATTTCGAGGCCGTCCCTATCAGCACTCCTGATGTGGGGCCTGGCTGTGCTTTTCTGTTGCCAGTCGGGAGTCGCATATCTTTGTATCCAGATGCCTGGCTAAACATCACCCAAGACAAATGAGTACAAAGAATAATCACCAGATGTTATTCCATACCCTTTTCTCTTCCACCTCACACTCCCAAGAAGATCCCAGATGTTCCACCCAATCACAGGGATCAAGCAACTGTAGAAGTGGGAAAGTTGCTCGCAAACAGAGTCATCCAAACTGTCCCTGCAGATCAGGTAGGATTTGGAACTTACTCCAGATTCTTTTTAGTGCCAAAACGTACAGGGGACTGATGGCCCATCCTGGACTTAAGCAAACTAAACAAATCCCTAAAGAAGACCAAGTTTTGGATGGTGATACTGCAGTCTATACTCCCTCTATTAGGGGAAAGACAATTGGATGTGCTCCATAGACCTCCAAGATGCGTACTACCATATAAAGATGGACAGAGCATTGAGGAGTCATTTACACTTATGGCTAAGAGCCAGTCATTACCAATTTTGTGCTCTGCCCTTTGGTCTCACCACAGCCCCCAGGGTTTTCACCAAATGTATGGCGGTAGTGACAGCTCACCTGAGACGTCTAGGATTCTAAGTGTTTCTGTACCTGGACGTCTGGCTCCTGACCGCCTCTACCAGGCATCTACTCCTACAAAGCAGAGATTCCACCCGCCAACTTTGTTCCCACTTGGGGATTACAATAAATTGGGAAAAAGTCTGCCTTATCGCCCTCTCAATTTGTGACTTTTATAGGCGCAGAAATAGACACAGTCATCATGTTAGTTCATCTGCCTGCAGAACCTCAGATAACAAATTCTCCGTCCACTTCCCCTACAGAAAGTCAAGGCAAAGACAGTGCTGAAACTCTTAGGGACCATGGCCTCCACCATAATGTTAGTCCCTCTCGCCAGATTACATATGCAAATTCCCCAGTGGCTTCTATCGTCCCAGTGGTCCTTTCAACAACTGCCTCTGTCTCACCACATCATCATAACAGAGTCTTGCAAAAAGGGCCTCCGTTGGTGGATTCAACCCGACCAACTAACAACAGGTACCCCATTCCTTTCTCGCCAACCCATTGCTACTGTGACCACGGATGCCTCACCTATAGGGGGAGCGTGGGGCATTATCTAGGCAGGACTGTCTAAGGCACATGGCAAGATCATGAGGCTCACCTGCATATCAGTGTCCTAGAGATGAGAGCAGTGCTTCTAGCATTGCAAACACTTCACGACTCTCTTCATCTAGGGACGATAGCAGTCCAATCAGACAACATGTCAGTGGTATGGTATCTCAACAAACAAGGTGGAACCAGATCTTACCCCCTTTGTCGAGAGGCACTTCATGTTTGGGAGTGGGCAATTTTCTTCCCAATCCAAACAGCAAAACAGTTTCGTACCAGCTAGGAAAGCATAAAAGACTTGAAATTGTTTGGTCGCAGTTTAACTCTGAAAACTATGTTTGGCACCAGTGTTCAAATGAACAATGGCGTTTTCAAGAAGCCTAGCACATACATTCCCCCTAGTAATGCCATAAGAGATACATTTGTCGAGGTATGTGACAAACAGATTAGAGAGGCAGTAAATGCTGGCATTAGTTCTGAGATTTTTTACAATCTAAGTAAATCTGAATATAAGGCCTTAGATGAGTTAAAACAATTGAATTCCATCGAGATGCGGTCTGCAGATAAAGGGGGGGATTGTTGTCTTAGATAAGGAGTTATACCTAGAACAAATGTTTAAACTGTTAAATGACGATGCAACATATCAATCTGTTTCATGCATGGTTGTGAAAAGTATTGCCGATAAGGTTTCATTTTTAATCTTTGACCTATTAATTACAGGTATGATTAATGAGCAATTGTTTGATTATTTCACTGTGAGTAGTCCTACCATTCTTGAGGTCTATGGGTTACCTAAGATCCATAAAAATTTGCACACACCACCAATGCATCCTATTGTATCCAGCAGAGGGAGGGTGACAGAGTCCCTCTTGATTTTTGTCGAGAAAAATTTGCATTCACTATTGAATGAATACGATCATTCACGATAGTGTACTTACAGATTCTAAAACATTTCTGGAAACTTCGAGATTGAAATGGGCTGATATGAATGATGTTTCCTGTTTTTTTTTTAGACAATGGATGTAGAATCATTGTTTACTGTCATCCCCAATGAATGGGCTATCGACAATATACGGGAACTACTTAATAACGCAAATTACACAAGTAACAAATGTGATTTGATTTGTGCATTGTTAGATATTATACTGACCAACAATGCTTTTATATTTCACAAGGAGTACTATTTACAGAAGGTTGGCGTGGCTATGGGTACAGCTTGTGCTAATAGCTATGCTAACCTTTGCTTAGTACAATGGGAAAGAACCCATCTGTTATCTGATGCGATATATAGTAGGTATATTAGCTGGTACACTAGATTTGTGGATGATATTTTTATGTTATGGCATGGCACGGAGGCTGCTCTAAATGATTTTCTTTCCTATTTGAATAGTACAATTAGGTAGGTTTCTGAGATTCACGTCTAAATATTCTTTCTATGAGATTTATTTTGTGGATATTAAGGTAAGGAAAGATGATTTGAATCATATTAAAACCAGTTTGTATAGAAAACCTGTCAGGAAGAATAATTCCTTGCATTGTACTAGTATGTATCCTAACCATACTAAGTGAAACATTATTAAAGGTCAAGTTTATAGAGTCATGAGATTGTTCAGTGATGATGATGAACTAGTTAGTGCACTACATAAACTGAAGATAGAATTTTTAGAGAGGGGGTACAATGCACAGTCTGTAAATAAATGTATTGATGAAGGTTGGAGCAACAGAAATGGAAGGTGTAGACCTTATTTTAAAGAATGTGTTAACACTGAGTCCAATAACCAAAATATGAACTGCAACATGGTTAGTCACACATATAGTGATAGTGACAATACCCTAAGAATGCCATTAACCTTTGCAAACAATATTAACTTAGTCTGTGACGTCATTACTAGGAATTGGGGTACAATCTCCACAATTTACAATTTAAAAGGTATCATTAGGCCTAGGCCCAAATTTACATTCAGGAATAATAGAACACTAAAAAGTCATTTGTGCTATAAGAATGATACATCCCTTATTTTGACTAGATCTGATAGACTTGGTACATATATATGTAGAGACTGTGCAGCTTGTAAATATATTCACAGTGGCAGAAGTTTTGTACATCGATCTAAAGGTTTCAGTTTCAATAGTAGCCAATATGCTGACTGCACAACGTCCAATGTGGTTTACCTTGCCTATTGTTTGGTATGTTTCATTCTATATAGACAAGATTAATAGATGGTTAAGAGACAGAATACTGGAACACTACAGGGACATTAAAAATAGTAAAGAGAGCAGTGCCACTGCTATGCACAATAAGAGTGAAGGACAAGGCCATATTTTTAACTTCCTTGTTCTGCAGATTCTGCCTGAAAAATTGAGAGGGGGCAATTTGTCCAATGACACAGAGGCTGCAGAACAAAAGTGGATTATGTTATATAATGAAGATAAACCTCCAGGTTTGAATAATATGGTGTCATTTGAAACCTTTTTTAAAAGCTCGTCCACTCAAACATTGATTGTTAACATTTTAAAAGTCTAGTTTTGACAGTTTTATGTCTTAGCCATTATAAGGCAGTTTAGCCTATTTGGTCTAATTAATTAATTTATTTGCATGTTTGAAGTGTATGCACATACAAAATTAGATGCATAATAACATTCAGTAATTTTTTTTAGTCTTTATTTATATATCTACAAGTCTTGTTTATATACATCACAATTTATAAACTGTAATTTTCAAATATAGTTATTTAGTATCAAATATTATTGATGTGTATTAGATGTAATGTATATGTTTTAGGTTTGTACCGAAAAATGTTTTCTTAAAAAAAAAAATTTTTAAATAATTTGTATGTAAGTCTATCCCTTTAAGTTTTAATTGGTGTCATGTGTTTGATTAATACTATATAAGGAGTGAGAGGTTTTTTTGCAAGCTATCTGATGAAGGGGTACATCTCTGAAAGCACTTACCTGTGTGTTTTTCTACAATAAATCTCCTAGCCATGGTACAGTTGGTGTTTGTTTTGCTGTTTGGATTCAATATATTTCTACACCAGCTGTTTTATCGGTTGACAGAGGATTTGTGCGTTTCTGTGTTTTACAATTTCTTCCCAATGCTTTCTGGTGGCAATGCACAACCCAGGAACAACCAATGTGATAGCCGACAAACTCGGCAGGGCAATCTTGATGCCTCAATAGTGGTCTATGAATCAGGAAATAGCGGAAGAGATCTTCCGCAAATGTGGACCGCCTTGCTGCAATCTCTTCGCCAGTCTGATCAACTCCAAATGCAGCAGCTACTTTTCCCATATCCCCGAGAGACGCTCTTGTTCACGATTGGCCCCTGGACTCCTTTATGCTTTCCCTCCCTTTTCTCTCATATCCAAAGTGATTCAGAAAGTGAGGCTTTTGGGAAGCAAAATGATTCTCATCAGTCCTTACTGGCCTCATCAGATTTGTTTCCCCTTTCTCGGGCCTCATCTACTAAATGATCCATGGACTGTGGACCCAGTGCCAGATCTCTTGACACACATGTCAGGTTCCCTTCACCCTTGCCTCCACACCGTCAACTTGACAGTGTGAATGCTCCAATTCCATCCCTAGTCAGGCTTCATGATTTTTCACCTGCTGTGACCCACATCCTGACGTCTTCGCATAAACCTTCCGCTAGGAAGTTATACACTAGCAAATGGAGAAGGTTTTCCATCTGGGCTGAAGAAAGGAATGTAGATCCTTACACTGCATCCATCCCAATGGTTTTAGAAGTCTTGTCTGAACTCTTCCATCAGGGGTCTGCTGCTGTCACAATTAGGGTTCAATTGGCAGCGATATCTAATTTTCATTTGGGTCAACATGAGTCTAACCTGATGTCACACAGATTGTGTAAAACCTTCCTTAAAGGTGCTACTTTGCTGAGACCCCCCCTTTCAGGAACCGGTAGCTTCCTGGGATCTGAACTTTGTTCTGTCCAAGCTAACTTCACCACCTTTTGAACCTGCTCATTCGTGCCTACTGAAATTTCTGTCTTAGAAGACTTTGTTTCTCGTAGCCATCACATCAGCTAAATGAGTTTCAGAGTTGCAGGCACTGTCTATAAAGCCTCCTTATTTGATTTTCCACAAAGACAGAGTTTCTCTTCTCACAAATTTTTCCTTTACCCCTAAAGTTTGCTCTCACTCTGATTTGATCCAAACTATAGAATTACCAGTGTTTTTCCCTAATCATTCTAACGCAGCAGAATACAAATTTCACCAATTAGATGTTCACAGGCAGTTACAGTTCTGCCTTCACAGGACTAAGGAACTCAGAAAGTCAGACCAATTGTTCATATCCTTTTCTGATTCTAGACTAGGCCTGCCAGTCTAAATTCTGTCAAATTGGATTTCGAGCTGTATTTTCTTCATTTACTCCTCCAATGGAAAAATTCTGCCGTTCAAGATTAAGGCTCATACTACACGATCCCAGTCTACATCGGCTGCCTTCCAAGCCAGAGCTCCAATTGACAGTATTTGTGCAGCAGCAACTTGGGCTACCCCTCATACCTTTATCACTCATTACAGATTGGACCTGACCTCAAGGGGTAGAGCCTCCTTTGGTTCCACGGTACTCAGGAGTATTTTCTCATGAGCCATGAAGGAATAAGGTGCTAGGGACACTGTCCCATATGTAAGAATGAAGGCGATATAGGACTACAGAACATAAAAAAGTTATGAACTCACCATAACATTGTAGTCCATCTCGCCCTTCATTCTTATGAACCCACCCACCTACCCCCGTCCTGGAGGATCTGGAGACAGGATAGTGTTATCCTTGGTAGGGTGGATACTTTTCATTATTGTTGTTCTTTCTGGCTAACCTTTATTTATATCCTTCTATAGTCTAGCAACAAACAAGATATGGGGATTGTACTGGTGCACTGTGGGATACCTACCTAGCCACAAGCCAACTAAGAGACTTTGAGCTTTGTAGTAGGCCGAGTCAGAGCCAAGGAACGGTTCCGAACCCATATGTAAGAATAAAGGGCGAGTTGGACTACAAACATGGAACGTTATGGTGAGTACATAACTTCTTTTTTAGTTATAGAAGGTCAGTTTGTATTTGTTTTATGATAGGGAGAAGCCAATCTACACAGAATCTGTTAGGATGTCTTTGAACCACTCTGTGGCTTCAGTGCTAATGAAAGTTTCTGTTATGTGGTCTAGTAATATTGAGTGAGCCTCAGTCCACAATATTAAAGGCTCAGGTCAGGTCAAAGAAAATGACACTAGTAAGATTTACTTTATCCATGTTGGTGAGTATGTCTTTGGTTGAAGTCCACTGTGTAATCAATATACTTCCTGCCCAGAAGCAATTCCATTGTTCCATTGTATAGATGTTCACAGACAGCTCAGAATTTATGTATACAAAACCATCTCTTTAAGGAAAGATTCTTAGTTCTTTGTGTCCTTTCTGAATAAGAAATCAGGTTCTAAAGTTTTAAAATTACTTTATCCATCTGGTTGATTGATTGCAGTATGTTCTGCCACAAGAAACACAATAAACGCTTGCCTTTGCTTAGCACTGACTCATCAAGGGCAGTGGCTACTTCTCAGATATTTTTCAGAAAATATGTCCTTACATGATATTTGTTCAGCATCTACATAAGCTTCAATGACTTAACAAAACTATTCAAGCTGGATGTGATCTCTAGAGCATGATCTTCCTTTTTGGTCACAGTTGTTAGAGGTATCTCTTCATGAAGGTGCCCACCTGGGAGAAGAAGCTTGGGACTGTATTCCACTGTTGCCTAGGAAGGACCTATTCATACCAGATACAAAAAGTATGTTCTTAGAATAACTTAGATCTGGATAACCAGTCCATCCTCATTAATCTCTCTCCATTTCATTCCCCATCTCATTACTGACTTAGTCAAAAGGTGTCTTACTGTTTATTCCGTTTGTTTCTAATATGGCAATATAGCTATTTGCAGAGAATTGTATGAAAAAGTGGTGGGTCTAGTAGCCTGAGAAAGTTTCAGATGTCAAGCTGTCTAATGCCAACTATTCTTAGTCCTACTGTTGATGAGTGTGGATCTGCTCATCCAGATCTAAGTGCATAACTTTAGTGTCTTCTGTCTGAAGGATGCCATTTGCGCAACCCAAAGGCATCCAGAATCCAGTCTTTTTGCTCCTAGAAAGGCAGATGACTTCTGTTTCTCCAAATGAGTGGAGTGATAATCTGAAATGCCAGGCCATATTCTTATGTAATGTCTTTGATCCAGCACTGACCTCCACAACCACAACACCTTTCCATCTTGCTGCCAGATAAAGACATCAAATTTTGGACAGGTTGTCCAAGATGGTGATTTCTGCACAACTTTGGGCCTCGTCTGACTACTGTCTCTCATTTTAATTTTCTTCTTTTTCTTCTTGGGGGAGCAATAGAAAATTAGCTAGAGCTCACTGATTCTATGCTCAGAGAGTCTCTAGAAAAGGTTCATATTGCAGCTTCATTGTGTTTCATATGTTTGGCTGTGCTGATGCTTTGGCTATAACAGCAAGTTTGAGAATGTGACGCACAGGATTGCTTGGATCAGTACCTTTATCCTTTACAGATGAGCTTAGACATTCCATTCTGGATTTCACCTATCAGGGTGAAGTCCTCCCTAGGAAGGTTTCTCTTTATCTGGTTGAAGATATTCAAAAAGAGAAAACAGGCAGTAGTCACCATGGATTGACACCTGTTCAACTTGCTCCTTTTCTTCTAGACCACCCAAGATCTCCAAGAAAAATAAGATGAAGAGGACAGTCAAGTACCAGGCAATGTTGTTCTACCCCAGCTCATCCCTTGAAGTTGCCCAGGATAAGACTCCACAGTCACCACTGCAGCATTCTTTATTATTCCAAAGTACTGCCCATGAAAAGCCAGTTTCTAAACTGGCCCAGTGTTATTGACATAGCCAGTGACAATCAATACTGAACTGTCTAAGGCCAAAAGAGTACTACAGTACTTCTTTGGGGACCTGATAACATATCAGGATGCCTGCTGATCAGCCTAAAACATGACTTGTCTGATCCCCTACAGAAGCTATTCACTATCAACCTCAAAACAGGCTGTGTGCTGGATGTATAGAGACAGCAGTAGTCATTCATTTTCACAAAGGTGGGGCTTCACTGGACATGGTTAATAATACAGCCAATACCCCGACCAGTAGCATCTATAAAACTGTGAAAAGGATTGTAACAGAAATAACTATATATATATATATATATATATATATATATATATATATATATATATATATGGGTCTACTTCAGTAGACCGAAAGACCACATGATCAAAATTTAAAATACCGAGCCCAAATAAACGAACGTTCACATTAGTGAAATGCCATTTCACTGTCAAGTTCCCTCTGTGCACCACTAGAACAGCAGATTCGTACAAGTCCTCCTTATAAGTTCAAACAGCAAGTACGAAATGAGTGTAGACTGCTCACAGTGCGATCGTGATACAGCGAGGATCAGAAAATATACCCTTTCCTCACTGTAGTGCGATTTCAGAGTTGGTATATATAATTAGCGGGGGGTGTGGGGAGCTAAGAGCAGAAATGGATTAACGTCAGTTTATTATTTTGTTTGTTTATGGTAGCTTTTTTTAATGTAATATAGGTACTGTGGATTTATGGGATACTTCAGTTCGCTGGGTAATGGTGCTGCAGGATGTTCCGGTGTGGGGAGATGTGTTTATTTTGTAGCTGCGTTGTAGTTTATCTTGTGTGTGTTACAGTGTAGTAGGTAAGGTTGTTATTTAAGGTTATTATTAGCGAAATAAGAGTAAGTGATTTAGTTGAGGTTGCATGGAGTGTTTTTGTGCTTACTGACGGCATTGCGAACGTTGTGTAGTAGTATTTTATTGTGCTTTATGTGGATTACTTGTATGTATGTGTCTGTGTTTTGTAAGTCACTGTTTTGATAGTCGGTTTTGTGAACTTTCGGTGTTGAGTAGTTTCGTTATTTTGGGCTCGGCATTTTGACTGTCGATGATGTGATATTTCGGTCTACTGAAGTAGACCTATAAATATATATATATATATATCAGGATATAGATAACCCACAGACTCTTGACCCATACGAGTTTGGATTCGTCTAGTGCAGGTCCTGCCTTCTTAACCTGGTTAGTTTCTTCGAAAAAATGTTACTGAAGCAATGGATGAGGACAAAACAGTGCATGCTATATATCTAGACCTTAACACCATCCCATACTTGGGTGTCATAGGTAAACTCTCCCAGCTAAATGTCAATCCATAGGTAACTCATTGGATAGCAAACTAGCTCACAAGTAGAATCCAGGAAGTTAGGATGAGTGGCTATATCTCATCCAAGACATTTGTCACTAGCGGTGTACCCCAAGGTTCAGTCCTCAGGCCATTTTTCTTTGGCATTTACTTCTGTGAGGTTAAAGCTAATGTTAAGTGTTTGTGGCTGACCAAGTTTGCAGATGACTGCAAACTTCGTACTTTCATAATCACTGCACACAACACCAAGATCCTCCAACTGGACCTGTCCAAAACAAATAGCTGGTGTCAAAACCATGGACTAAAACTAAATGCCAAGAAATGTGTAATTGTATCCATTGGCAAGCATGACTCCCCTTATAATGATCACTTTGACAATATGCCCATGAAAATTTATTCCATAGTTAGGGATCTGGGAACCTGTGTTGACAATAAAGGAAGTCCTTTCTCATTGCACAGCTTATATCTAAATGTACTGTGTCCAGACACAAGGCTGTCACTGTTCTACTGTACTTGGCACTTACTAGGCCAGTCACTAAGAATAATGCTCCTTTTGGTATGTACCTGTCCAAACAATTGTCACAACAAGAATGACCACAACACTTTCGCAGTAAAAAAAAATCAAGTGCCTAAATCATAAAAACTATCCAGACTATCTCAAAGCCTTGTCTGTTTTGTCAGTGTCATAGAGGTACTGAAAGGTGACTTCTGCCTTGAGTGTAGAGCTTCAGTAGACCCTATTCTATTAGACCTATCACACATTCATAAGTCCAGTATAATCATAAACACCTGCTCAATGAACCTCAATCTGTTTTTCAAAATAAATGGAACATGTTTTAGGGACAGGTTTATATCACAAGGAAACCCGCTTCTGTGGAACGGTCTTGTACTCCACATAAAGTGAAATACTTCTCTTATTGTATTTAAATGTATTTGGGATGAATGGATGGGTGACCACATATTCACACCAGTGTAGCACCCCTGTCCCTTATGGAAAGGGGAAGCATGCAAATGTCCCAACATATCCTTGTTTGGCCTATCCCTGGGTTATTTGTATACAAAATAAAGATGTAACAACTTCCATGGGAATGCAAGGCTAGACTTTTTAAGATCCTTATAGATCAGTCGCATAGAAAGTACCTAGTACCTATGAAATTATGAATCAGCAGCTTCTAGACAATGTTAATCCTACTTCCTTTAAAAAAATCCCTCAGACTTAATTTCTCCTCACACTGGATATGCACCTGCACCCCGACAGTCAACCCCAAAAACTGACCCCCTCTCAGAATCCTTACTCTTTTCCACTCAATCACTAGTTTATCTTGCCCTTCTCTCTACCACACTAACTCCTTCTGCTGTCACTTTAGCCTGCATTATCCCTACCTTTGGCCTTCTGCCTCCTTCATTTTACCCTTAAGTTAATTTCTTCGCACTGTTTCTTCACACTGCAAATAATTT
This sequence comes from Protopterus annectens, assembly GCF_019279795.1. Lineage (NCBI taxonomy): Eukaryota > Metazoa > Chordata > Ceratodontiformes > Protopteridae > Protopterus > Protopterus annectens. Next base: position 1,125,785,633 of record NC_056737.1, read on the forward strand.
CTTCGCAGTGCGAATAAAATACTTGTATAGTTACACTTTTTCTATTCCTACTTTCAAACCATGATTGTAAAACAATTTTTTTACTAGTGTTATCAAATGTACTGCATGTTATCTTCAAAATTATTTTATTTTAATGTACTACTACTGTTTTATATACTCTGTATTGTTGTGAAAACTTTCCTTGTATGTAATTAAATGTGGAGCTTTTCTTCCAGGACCTGCACTGAAAATGGGCTCATTTCAGGCTCAGTGGACTTTCCCCATAAACAAATGCAATGAATAAATAAATGATTTAGATGACCATATCTTTTACAACAGGGTATTTTCAAAGAACAGACTAGGTAGGGCTCAGTAGAGCTCCTAGAACCTGCCCAGACTATAAATCCAATATATATCTGTTCTTGTAAGCACCCACTGAGGCACATTTTCCTTTTAAGAAATGCTAAAGATTTTATCCCTACCTTTCCTTGATTTTCCCCATGAAGAATCAGCATAGGTGGCATCATACATAGGTCATAAAATGTGTGCAGTTGCTTGTTGTTTTCATTCCTTTTCACTGATATTCCATCCCATTGCAGTGATAGAAGATTTCAGCTGCATAGCATGTTTTGACTAATATGTTATTCTTTTCCTCGCCAAGTGTTTTTTGTTTACCATTTTGGATCCTATTCAGTTTTTCTGATACTACAGATGAACAAGTAGAATATGGCTTTAAATTCAGTCAACAAATGCAGTTGTGGTTTGTGAAAAGTGCCCAAGACGTATAACATGCAATGTTTATTTTGAGTGGACCCAAAGCATAGTGCACAGAAACAAGGACATGGTGCTAAATTTAGGCATGGAACTACAGACTTTAAAATATTTTATGAGAGAAGAATTCCTTGATTCACCTAGAAAAAAATCTAAGAAGAGTATTTTGTTAAATACAAGAGAAAAGTGAAAGAAATCAACCAAAAGAAGGAGGAAGAAGAGGAAAAAAGGAATACTCACTCATACATTCTGGCAGTCTGCAAATATCTACATGTTTTAAAGAGAATAGCACAAATTTTCTGGTGACTTTCAAAAAACATGGATATGTATTCTGCCTTACTGGTGTTTTTGATGTCTTCACTGACGTTGGTACCACTTAAGTATTTAATTAAAATGGCACCTTCATTGCTGCCTACCTCTGTATCAGCTTTTGACCTTGTATATGATTATCCTGGAAGTCAAAGATGCAGAACATCTCAATGGTGTTGTAGTGAAAGAACCAACCCTCATCCCAGTTACTGAGACTCAAAAGTTCCAGGTAAAAAACATGACTAGCTCCCCTTTCTCCGTATAGCTCTTTAGAAAATACACAATGTTGTTGTCGGTCTTGCCTTTATTCTCAATGATGGGTCAGATCTGATGTGTCGGATCTGTCTTGGCCTTTACAAAAGCTCAAGGACTTCAGCAAAGCTCTTGGGTACCCTTCCCTACCCATAATGCATTTCCCAAACTTCCTCAGATCTCATTTGCCACTCTGTCAGAAAGATCTTCTAGCAAGCACTGGGCTAAGTTATTTGATATCTTTTTGTCATAGTTCATGGATTGGTTCATGGATTAGTACTAGGCTAACTGCCCCTGTGGACCATTTTTAAGCCTAGCCAATTATCCCATGTGAGAATCAAACCTTGCACCTTGTGTTTTTAAGGTAAACACCTTAACCATTATACCACCCTCCCATTCATTCTTTACCTCTTTCCGCTTTTCTGTAGTGTGGTAATTAATATTTTGTTAGTGTATAGTTAAAGTTCTTCACTTGTTAGTACCTTCCCTCTTTTAGTGTTAGTTTTTCCTTGTTAGTTTTGCCCTTGGTGTTAGTGTCCATTTAAGTTAGAGGTTGTCTAACTTATACCCATTTAGCAGGGGAAAAATGGATGACTGAGAGAATCTCCTGCTATTTAGAGTCAAAAATAGGACCTCTAGTCAGGAATATATCCACGATTATAAAAGATACCTATCAGCTACTAAATGATTTACAAGGTCTAATGGATAATAATGTGGTCACCTCTTCTTATATATTTGTAACACTTGACGTCAAGAATTTATTCACAGTAATTCCAAATGACTATGGAATTGAAGCAGTTAGGGAATTATTACTTAACGATGGGATGTTTGATAATAATACACAGTTACTTATTTGTACTTTACTGGATGTGGTGCTAAACAATAATTTGTTTTTGTTCCAAGATAAGTTGTTCAAACAAACATGGGGGGTTGCAATGGGCACCCCCTGTGCAAATTCCTACGCAAATTTGGTTATGTATTATTGGAAGTCACTATTCCTGTTTAGAAGTGTGTTTATGCAAAATATAGTGTTATACAGACGTTTTGTGGATGACATACTTATTATTTGGAAAGGTGACAATGAACAATTGGAACAATTAGTTACTTTTTTAGAATTCGCTACTGAATTCTTTAGATTTTCCATGGAGGCATCCTCTTCTAAAATAGATTTTTTAGATATTACTATCTTTAAAGATGTAGAAGGCATGGTCTCTACTAAATTATATTGTATATCATGCTGGAGGAATGCATTATTGCAATACAACAGCATGCATCCACGTCATATATTCTCTAACATTGTGAGAAATCAGTTTACAAGAATTTTTGGGCTTTGTAAAAATAGTATGGATAGGGACACCCAATGGGATATTTTATGTGAATTATTCCAGAGTAGGGGTTACCCTACTTCTATGATAGAAAGTATGAAAAAAGATGTACAGTGTAAGAATGGTATAATTCCCAGTCCGATTGATATTAACAATGGATCACCAACTGATACTGAATCAAGGAATGGAAATAAAAACAAAAATAAAAATAAGAACAAAAGTAAACATATTCCTAAAGTTAGTTTCAACAATAAAAAGGTAGCTTTTAATACCAGATATACGAATGATAATAAATATATTATTAATATTATCAAGAAAAATTGGGGTGTACCATTAATAGATCAATATATCAGTAACATAGTAGGTGATAAACCAACATTTAGGTATAGAAATAGTAAGAATTTAAAGAGATTATTATGCTCTGAGAGAATCAATAGGGAGACCAATAATATTATGGGTAGATCGACCTTTAAATATGGCACATTTCCCTGTGAAAGGTGTAACATGTGTAAATATATTATTAGTGACTATCAGTTTATTGTACCTGAACTTTACCATATATTCACAAGTAATTTCTATGCCACTTGTGAGACTAAGAATTTAATATACCTAGCTACATGCACAGAATGTGATGCATACTATGTAGGTTTAACTTCTAGGAGGCTGAGAGACTGCATTTATAATCATATATATGATATAAGGAAGATGAACCTAACAAATGCTTTAGCTAAGCACATAGATGTACACCTTAACCATACTTTTAAATTTAGGGTTCTACAAGTTATAAATATAAATAAGAGAGGGGGTGATGGACAGAATTACCTGGAAACAGCTGAGTTAAATTTGATTTTAAGGCTGAAGTCTCATATTCAACCGGGACTTAACCAGTCAGTTAGTATAAAACCTATATTGGCAGCACGTAGATAGATATATTAAATCTAAGCTTTTTTAGTTAGTTACCTTATATATATATATATATATATATATATATATATATATATATATATATATATAGCCATGGGACTATTTAATTATAATGTTCTAAACTGAATGATATATTTTTTATGTATATATGTACGTATATTTCTATGTGTTTTATGGTTTGAATTTTTATATAAATGTATTGATGTTTATCATTAGTTAAATTGATTTTATATTATATATTCTAGGACTGATGTGTCTTTAGTAGTTCTGGATGTTTTTGATATTTTATATTTTATATTTTAATTTTTAATAGGTATATCCTTAGTTAAGTGCTATATTTATATGTGCATATGTTTATATCTATATATCTATGTATTTGATTCATATGTATCATGATTTTGTGTAAATATATTGGCATAAAGGAAGTGATTTATACATACATACATATATTCACTTTAGTAGTACTGAGCTCTACTACACTTTGTTGAGATTGTTGAATTGATTGGCTAATTGATCAATTGAATAAGTGTTTTATGAATTGATTGATTAACCTGTTGGGCTAAGATATATAAAGCACTTGTACTGAGTCATTTTTATAAACCTGAAGAAGCGTACCTGTTGTACGTGAAAGCGCTTGTTTTTTAATAAATTTAGTTTATTTTACATCGTGGAGGTCTCCATTTGCTTTGTTCTGTGGTTATACCCATTTAAGTTAGAGGATATTCTTTTACCGTTTCCTTATCTGTTTTCTGCTGGTAGTGTTGATAGTTATTACTTCCTCTTCCTTTCTGGTTACTGCCCATTTTAGACAGCAGTTAACCAAGTCTGTTTAAGTTAGAGGTTACCCCCTCCCCTTCCCTTGTTGTTGTTGTGATTGCTATTTATAAAAAAAAAAAAAACTTGAGTTTCTTTTTCTATACCTTTAACTAGTTAAGCTGTATGCTTCTGTTTGTTAGCCAGAATGTCCCAGAAAATAAGTAAGCCCTTGGGATTTAGAAAATGTGAGAAGTGTAGCAAAAAGATGCCCCTCAGTGATTTTCACACTTTATGTGTATACTGTTTGGGGCTTCTTCATTTGCAGGATTCCTGTTCAATATGCCACACCTTTAACCAGAGGGCACTTATGGAATGGAAAAATAAATTGATTTTGAAGGGGTTATTGAAACCCCCATTTTCTGAGTCTACTTCTGTTGATTCCTGCTCTCCAAAGTCAGACAAGTCAGAACAAGTAGGAAAACAGTAAAGCGAGTCTTCTTCGGCTCCAAGATCTTTCTCAGAAAGCCAAACTACTGAAAGAGTCCACTCCGACAGCACCTACGGAGCAGACATCAACCTCCGGAGGAGGGACTTCTTTGGAGCAGACAGAATATTTGGTTCTGAAAACTTCTATTGATCCATTACTTGCCGAGTACTGTTATCGGAGCTAATCTCTATCCTTGGAGCAGATTACTTCTTGGCTGCCTTCACCGTTCTTAGCCAGATCCAGATCCCCAACATTGTCTACCAGGTCAACTAGGAGCCTCTCAGGCGAAGATGTGGATAGGGTGGTACAGAGGCTTCTCAAGGCACCTGCCTTGGCCAAGCTTCTTTTGGATCCCAGCCCAAAGGAGTCATATCAGTCTCGTCTTTCCCCTTTGGCGCCTAGTACTCCTCCAGTCCGACCTTTACTTTCGAGCCAGAAAACTCCAATATCTAGCTGGTGTCTGTATCAGGTCCAGGGCATGTTGGTTGCCCGGAGCATCTCCATCCAGTCAGAGCAGGAGACCTCTGTGAGCCGACACTCGCCGGTTGAGTCCTTGGAGCTGGCTTGGATCTCCTCAGATCCAACTCTGTCTTTTGGGGACTCGGCTCGGATGGATTTGACTCCCACCTCTTCTTCGGAGCTTCTGTCTTCTGCTCTGCAGGCTCCTTTGGCCCTGACATCCATTTTGCTGGGTCCGGGGAGTTCTTCAGAACAGGGGTGGATGCTTTCAAAGTTATGAGGAGGGTGATGACTGCTTCCCAATCTCAGGCCCAGTCCTCCTTGGAGCTTCCTCCCTTCTCTGCACAGGTGCCTTTGGTCATGGAGGCGGTATACCTAAGGGCCTTCGGATCTTGCTCTTCTACCTCTTGGGTGACTCCACACCCTTCGAGGAGCTTATTCAGTTAATCTCTCAAAAGGCATGGGAGACCATGGATTCCATAGAACCCATTCCTAGGAGGCCAAACAAGTATATTACAGCCCCCAAGGACCAAATCTTCCTTACCAAAGGTGTAGCAGTTGATGCCGTGGTGGCTGTCACGAAAAAGGAGCTTTCCGAGACCAGTTCCTCTATCCATCCTCCTAATAATAAGGATTCTAGGACCATGGATAGGTATGGGAAGTGAGTTTTCTCTTCAGCAGCCTTTACATTACAATCTCTGAATTACCTTACTCATTTCACCAGACTTCAGAGAGACTTGTTGAAAGAACTCTCAGACTCTCTTTTTTTAATTTCTCCTAGTCTTTTGGGTTTCTAATACCATGACGTGAGTAGACCCCATTCCTAAGTCTAAGTATGATTAAAGTTCATGAAATTAATATTGTTTCAATCTTTGATGTCAGCCAAAAGTGCTCTTTGCAGCACCCGCAATGTGCCCAGTAATGACGCCTTCTGAAATTCGTATGGAGTTACTTGTATTGGTAACATATCTAAGCACGGTTGTAAATTGTTTTTTTATAAGACCCGTTGCTCCTACTATTGTTGGAACCATCTGGGTATCTTTCTTCCACATTGCTCTCATTTCTGCCTGCAGATCCTGATATGTTATGACTTTGTGTCTTTCTGCACGCAACACACTGTAGTTACCGAGTGTGGCAGTTTCAATGATCAGTGCTATTCTTGTCTTTTCTTTCTTTTGAACTGTTGGTAATGGATGATTCCATGTGATGTAGATTTCTATGTTGCTTTGTGGCTCAGGTTTTCAGTGTTTTTCAGCAACTTCAGTACCATAATGTTTGCACAATCCCCAGTGCAACAGTCTCATCACATTATTATGCCTTTTAGTATATAGTTCTGCCATTAGTATGTCGCAACCAGCAACGAGGTGTGCAAATGTTTCCAATTTGGTTTTACTAAACCTACATTTGTCTGTTTCTCCCACATGCTCAATGGGCTTTGTAAACTAATGTGTACGCAGTCCACTGTCTTTGGGCCACCATTGTTAACTTTTTATCTCTTGGTTTGAATTCACCTTTCCGTAATAATTTCTGCATTTGTTCCTGATCAACATGAGGTTCTTCCAGAATTTTTCTATATTTGCAACTATGTTTATGCTTTTTCCACATTTCTTGCCATCTCATCTGATCCTTCACCTTATATTTTTTCTTTTCTTTTGTGGCACATTCAGTTGCTGCCTGATTTTTATCTGCTTCTGGTTTGATTTCCATTCCTGCTTGATGCCAATATGCCTCTGTTAGATTAAGCAGAGAAGTCATATTAGATTTATTCTCCTCATGTTTCAAAACTTTCACTATGTTTGGGTCTTATGAGGTCAGCAGATGTGTGGAGTCCCACGATTGCAGATCTGTACATATAATCAGTTTCAAAGAGGCCCATCCCTCCTTCAGAACGGGGAATATATAATCTTGGTGTGCACTGATTTTGGTTAGCATGAAGCATCCTTCTTGTTTTCCTATCTAATCTATCCAACACATTTTAGGGCCAGTCAGTCACTCCAAAACTGTAAGTTAGGACAGGAAGAGCAAATTGGTTTATAGCCTGAATTTTGTTCCTAGATGTAAATGCTGTTTTCAGGCTTAATTTAAGTCTTCTGGAGTATTCCTTACTAAGTTTTATTCACATTTGTTCATGTTTTATTGTTGATCTTTCATCAATTCCCAAATTTTTATACACTCTTTCTTGCTCAAGTTCTTTTATATCACATTCTTGTCCCAAACTGATGTTTTCCTGGCATTGCACTTTTCCTGCTTTAAAGGTTGCTTTTGCACATTTATCAAGACCAAATAATATTCTTATATCATGTGAAAAAGTTTTGACTACTTGCAGTTGTGCTTTCAGTTCTTCATCTTATGAGCTGTACAGTTTTAAGCCATCGACAAAGAGAAGATGAGAAGTCTTTACACTTTGTTGTTTTCTAGGAGCCAGATTATAGCCATGGCCTAAGCTAAGTAGACAGCTTAATGGATTAAGGGCAAGGCAGAACAGCAGCAGTGACAAAGTCACACTGGAATATCCCCCTTTGAATTTTTATCCCTGGGATAATAATTTGTCCTTTATCATGGCTTAATTGCAAAGTGGTCTGCTACTGTTCCTTGGTCACTGCAATGTAGTTGACCAGTGTAGGGTGTATCTTATACATTTTTAAACACTCATATGTGGGAAACTATCAAATGCTTTTTTTGTAGTCAATCCATGCCATACTTAGATTCTTCCCCTTTTTACAGTTCTCCACTATGACTTTATTTAATAACAAGTGATCCTTTGTTCCATATGACTTTCTTTTATTGTGCTTTTCTTCTACTGCCATAATTGAGTTTTCTTCTAAATGACTATAAACTCTATCTGCATCAATTCCCATGTATAGTTTATATGTTATCGGAGGGCAAGTTATTGGTCTATAATTTTTAGGGTAGCTTGCAGGTTAACCAGGTTGGTGTCTGTTTGTGGTGCGCATATAAATCGTACTCATGGCTAAATCTTCATGCAAAGATGTTAATACTTTCAGCCAAAAATTAGGGACTGCATCTGGGCCTATGGTTTTCCATTTAGAGGCTTTTCTTAACTTTATTTCAATCACTTTGGCTGTTACTTCATCCCATTTCATGTCCTGTACCTGTAAACCTCTTATTCTTTCTTAACTTTTTCTATCCATTTGGCATCTTTGTTATGTTCCAAGGGTCTTCATAGATACTTCTCCAAAATGTATTGATTTCATCTTTTTTTGGTGGTCTTTCAATTCCTTTTACCTTATTTCCCAGTTCTCTATAAAACTTTTTTTGGGTCATCAGTAAATTGCTTATTTTGTAATTTTCCTTTATATTTATCGTTAAAGTTTTTCCGCCTGTGCTGAAATTTTTAGTTTGTTATTTGCAATAGTGCATGATAGATCCTGGTCTGTTCTAATAGTGCACATTGCTTTTATCAAATCTGTCTTTCTTAGTATTTTTGTTGATCTGTTCCCTCTTCTATAGTCTTCTAACAGTGACACTTCTTCCTTCCTTACCCTCACTACCCCATGTTCTTGTGGTAGAACTTTATCAGTTGTTAATTTAGCTGCATATTAATATATCCTGTTTACTTCTGTTATATCGCATGGATCTCTATAAACAGTTTTAATTACTGTGTTAATTTGTTTTATCAAACTTCTTACTTTTTAGGTTTTATTAACCTTTTGCAGTCTATTTCTTTCATTGATCTTGATATATTTGTCTGTCTACTAAATCAAGTAACTCTTCTCTTAGCTCATGTTCTTCTAAACTGAGGGCACATCCCTTGTTTTCCAGTTCCTGCAGGCATTCTATAGAAGATTCTGTAGCATCTTCCTGTGGCACATTCTCTTCAATTTCATCCTGTGCCATCCATTGCTCTATCATATGGGAACTCACTGGCCTATCACTCCTCAATTCTCTCCATAGCTGATGCGGCGGCAGACAAGGTCAACACACAGCTCGTAACCCTCAATTCAGTGGTCAACTTGTCCATGAGACTCATCTCATGTGCAGCAGATGGAGCAAGTAGGGCAGCGGGTGCAGGCATCTCTAGTAGGAGACAGGCTTGGATGCACCTTTGCGATTTTGTGGAGCCCTTTAAGTCTTCCTTTGTTAATGCTCCCTTCGATGGGTCATCTCTCTTTGGGCCCAAATTTAAAGAAACGATAACCCAGTGTGAACAGGCGGGTAAGACACTGTCTGCCATTTGCAGTGTGTTTTTCCACTCCTACTAGACCTTTTCCAAAAGGTCAGAGAGGTAGTGGAAAGATGTGGTTCAGGAAATCTCAAACATCTTACCAGCACACACAAGGTAGTAGCTCCTCCTGAGGCAGATGGGGAAATAATAATGGAAGACATCACCCTTGCAGCAGAGGAGGCCTGCAGAATCAGAGTTCCAGAGAATCCTTCTTTTCTGGAAGCAGTCAGGGGCCGACTATCGCTGCACTTAGAAACCTGGTTAGACATAACCAATGACAAATGGGTGGAGAACATAATATCCAGGAGTTATATCATTTCCTTCACTTCACCCCTCCCATAAACCAATCAGTTCTAGATGTTCTACCCAGTCAGAAGGAACAAGCAAAGTTAGAAATTCAGAAGTTGCTCAGAAAAAGAGTCATCCAAGAAGTCCCTGCAGACCAGAGAGGATCCGGAACTTACTCAGGTTTCTTTTTAGATCCAAAGAAAACAGGGGATGGTGACCAATCCTGGATCTCAGCAAACTAAATAAAAATGGTGAAGAAAACCAGGTTCCGGATGGTGACACTGCAGTCGATACTTCCATTCCTAGGAAAAAACAGTTGGATGTGGTCTGTAGACCAGGGTGTGTACTACCACATCAAAATGGAAAGGCAGTCCAGAAGGTTCTTGTGCTTCCAGCTAGGAGCCAGTTATTTCCAGTCTCAAGCTCTGCCCTTTGGTCTCACTACAGCCACCAGAGTGTTCACCAAATGCATGGCAGTAGTGGCATCTCACCTGAGGTGTATAGAGTTCTGGGTGTTTCTGTATCTGGACGACTGATTCATAGCTGCGCTGACCAGGCATCTACTGCTGCAAGCCAGGGATTATACACTCCAGCTTTGTTCCTCCCCAGGCATTACCATAAACTATGACATGTCTGCTCTAGAACCATCTTAAAACGTAAATTTTATAGGAGCAGACATAGATACAACCATGATGATACCACGACTCCCTCATGACAGAGTGCATGATCTACGTTTACATGTGAGGTTGTTAATCAAGAAAACCTGAGCCACTGCAAAACAAGTTCTACAAGTACTGGGGAAGATGACAGCAACTATTGTACTAATTCCTGTAGCTGGCCCTACATATGAGGATACTGCACTGGTTACTTTTCACACAGTGGTCGATTCTGCACTTACCAGTGTCCCACAAGATTCTCATAACCAACACTTGCAAAAAAGATCTCGAGTGGTAGATTCACTCTTCTTTAAAATCTCTAGGCTGTTCCTTTATTCTCCCTCAACCCCAGGCCACAGTGACCATGGATACTTCCCAGATAGGGTGGAGAGGGCATTATCTGGGGGAGACAGGCAAAGGCACCTGCCAGGAACATGAGGCTCACTTGCACATGAACATCCTAGAGATGAGATCAGTGCTTTTTGTGTTGCAAGCATTTCAGAACACTCTCCCTCTAGGAATGATAGTGATTCAGTCAGACAATATGTCAGTAGTCTGGTACATAAACAAGGAGGAACCAGATCTTACTCTCTCAATAAGCACTAAGGGTTTGACAATGGGCAATGTATTCCACTTGCTTTCTGGTGGCAAAGTACATCCCAGGGAGATCCAGAGTGATTGCAGATGAGTTGAACAGGGCCATATTATGGCCACACGAGTGGTCCCTCAGTCATAAAGTAACGGAAGAGATTTTCAGAAAATGGGGCCAGCCTTGCTGCAACCTTTCTGCTTCTTCCACCAATGCCAGGGTCTATATTACATCGTCGACCGCTTAGGTTGTTGAACGCCCAGACGTCGACACCTAAATGTCAGCAACTTAAAATCACGAACCACCGTTTCCACACAGGGAAACGATGACATTGGCCAAAGTGAAAAAAAAAATTTTAAACAGAAATCAAGTGTGGGGGTGTGTGCCCCCCACAACCTTCTAACTAAATATACCAACTCCGAGATCGCTGTACGTTGTAAACAGGGTAAAATCCACGTAACGTCCATATGACTTGTTTCTCTGTGTGGAAACAGACATTCGCATTTTTAAGTTGTCGATGTTTAGGTGTTGAAGTTAAGGCATTCTACAACCTAAGCGGGCATCTATTTAATATAGACCCCAATGCCAAATGCAGCAACTACTTTGCCTTAATCCCTCTGTGGGGGAGTCACTAAGGGATGCAGTTGTTACGATTGGCCTCCGGGACTTCTATATGCTTTCCCTCCGATTCCTATAATTTCCAAGTTATTGCAGAAAGCAAGTTTGTTGTAGACCACTGTAATCCTGATTCCTCCTATTGGCCTTGTCAGATCTGGTTTCCCTTCCTTCGGCCTCATCTTCTGGATAAACCATGGATTCTGGACCTGGCTCCAGATCTACTGACGCATCCACTGGGAATGGGACATCCCAGCCTCCAAAACCTCAAATTGACAGCTTGGCTGCTCCATTTCCCTTGATTGCCGGGTTTCCTCTTCTTTCCTCCCCGGTAAAACATATCTTGTTGTCCTCCCATAAAACCTCTACACAAAAATTATACAAGAGTAAATGGAATAGGTTCATAATATGGACGAGTAATAACCAGATAGATCCTTTTTCTGCGACCATACATTCTATCCCAGAATTTCTAGCATAAATTTTTCATGAAGGTGCATCAGCCTCCACTATCAGAGTCCATTTAGCAGCAATTTCTAATTTTCATGTGGGACAAAATGGTGCTGTGGTTATGTCTCACAGACTTTATAAAACTTTTTTGAGGGGCACTACAATGATAAGACCTCCATACAAAAACCCAACTCCTCCCTAGGATCTGAACTTCATCTTGTCAAATATTATCTGTCCTTTTGAACCTTCAGCCACATGTGATTTGAAATTCCTGTCTTGGAAAACACTCTTTTTAGTGGCTATTACTTCAGCTAGAAGAGTTTCAGAACTGCAAGCTTTGTCTGTCATGCCCCCATACCTAGTTTTTCACAAAGACAGGGTTTCATAATCCCTCTTTTCTTCCAAAGGTTGTGTCAGAAAGTAACCTCAACCAATCTGTTGAGCTGCCAGCTTTCTTCCCAAATTTCCAAAACAAGGGAGAATACTCACTACATCTTCTAGATGTTCATAGACAGTTATGTTTTTACTTACACAGAACTTCAGAATTTAGAAAATCAGACCAGCTCTTTATTTCTTACTCTGACATTAGGAAAGGTCACTCAGTAACAAAAGTTACTTTATCTAGATGCCTCCTTCTTTGTATTTCCTACATTTACAACTCTAGGAATAGAGCTCTTCCATTCCCTGTTAAAGCTCATTCCACCAGGTTGATAGCTACTTCTACAGGTTTCCAAGCAAGGCTATCTTTAGATATCATCTGTGCTGTGGCCACATGGGTGAAACTCCATACCTTTGTTACTCATTACAAAGTGGATTTGGCCTCTAGGAGTAGAACCTCTTTTAGTTGTATGGTTCTGAGGAATATTCTCCCATGAGCCACCCATGGGATGCGGTCCCATCAGTGAGAATAAAGGTGAGATTGGCAGCAACACATAAAGAAGTTATGTACTTACTATAACATTCCATGTGTGTTGTTTATCTCAGCTTTTATTCTCACAACCCACCCGCCATGCCCCCTTCCAGATCTCCTGGGAGACCAAGTAGACATTGGATTTAAGGATGTGCATAGCCTCAGAAAGACTATCCTTCACCTTTAATAACCATAATTATTATGCATGTCACCTTCATTTTCTGGTAGGACAAACAAGATCTGAGGAAGTTGGGGAAATGCATTATGGCTAGGGAAAGGTGCCCACGAGCTTTGCTGAAGTCCCCGAGCGTTTGTAAAGGCCGAGACAGATCCGACACATCATTGAGAATAAAGGCTGAGACAGCACACACAGAACATTATGGTAAGTACATAACTTCTTTTTTTCTGACAGAAAACATTGTATGTGAGCACCAAGACATCAAGAAGTCCTGTCAGTCCTGTCTGTAAGTCAACACATCTGTCAACTTAGTGTAATGGGAGGGACGGTGTCATAAAAGGACAGGAACTTTTATCAGTGTCTGGAACCAAGAGTATCAAGGTGAACTATTATGGGTTGTATGCATTTTTGTGGTAATTTTTGGATGTTTTGTGTTGTTTGTGGTGTGGTAGAAATTCATTGGGTTTTGCTGCAACTGTGGTGAAAGAATGGGTTGTTTTCAGTGATTGTTTTTTTTTTTGGGGCTATAGGTGCATCTTGAATTTACTCCCATTGTCAGAAGCATGCTATAGATGGGATTTGGGAATAGTTTTCATTTTTCCCCCTACTGCTATGATGTTTGCCTTTTCTGTATAGTTATGTGACTGTAGAGTATGTCTGATTAAGTAAAGGGGTGGTAAAGAAAGCACCTTCCATCTCAAACCTTTTGCAAAAATACTTCTTTTGCTTTTCGTAGAATGTACTTTTGTGTAACATTGATGTAAGTGTTAGAGTGCTACTGTGCTAGATTTTATTAATTATTCACTTATTCATCTGTAAACCAGATTAGTTAGCTTGTCTGCAGAATCTTTAAAACCATGACTCGGGTAATTTCACGTAAGATAAATCAGAGAAAGTATATACATTGCGTAGACTGGAATGTAAAGACGGTAAATATAAACTATAACTGCTCACATTTTACACAGAGCAGATAAATCTGACAGCTGATTATAGAAGAAATGATATGAGCAAAGTTGTTACATAGGCCACTGTACATGTCAAAGAGAAGGCAGTATTTATATTTATGGGAGCAAAATATCAAAACCAGGAAACCTAGGAAGCTGGCAAGAGACAATAATGACTACAGCTACACAAATCTAACAGAGAGAATGTCAACAGGCATAATGTCTCCCGTTCCAACAGTCCTGGCATCCAATAAGATTTTAGAGACTCAAAAACTAGTCCTAGTATGAGTCAGACTGAAAGAAGCTACCATCCATATTAAAATTACTCTTTCTCAGACACACAAGTAAACTTAGCACATGGCTTTTATAATCCACAGCAGGATTTTCTAATAATAAGCATTGCATTGTCACCAGGTAAAACTCCACAGAATCAACAAATGAGGACAGCACCACAAATATAGTTTCAGCAGCAAACACCAAAACAGCAGAACAAGAGAAAAACTTACAGAAGATCCCCCTTCCTCAAGGATAAAGGGCAAAGTGTCAGTCAGAGAGGGCAACAAGGGATTTCTGGGATATAAACAGAAAAGGATATCAACCACCAGCCAGGATCGGAGCAGCCCTCCACGAACATGGACAATTACAAAATCTGGAATCATTCCAGGATGCCATTAACGGACGTAGAAAAAAAGTACTAGAAAAAGGGCTTACCTTTATTCCACATAATAGAAGCAAATGTCACTACAGTCATTGACTTTAAGCTTTTTTTGTAGAAAACTGAATCTTTAAGATATTTTTTCATGAGAGAGAGAAAAGAGAAACAGACAACTTTGGAGAAGGCAATGTGCTAGGGACAGAACAGCAGGTAATATAGAACAAGTGGAGAAAACCTAGCACCCCCTCTCAACTTCACCCTACCATCTGGGCATATGAAGAGAAATGTGAGGACAATATATGTAGAATTCTAGCTAAACTTTGCAGGAGGAAATTTTTCAGTCTCACAACAGAAAATGTAAGCTGTAAAACAGCTTAAGAAAGACAATACAAGAAGGATTCTGAAAGCAGACAAGTATGGTTGAACTTGAATGGCAGATTCAACTTAAAGCTTCTTGGAACCCAGACTCAATCGGACATGCTCCATTAAGACCATATGCGAGTTAAAGAAATTGGACCATGATAACTTTTACTAAAAATAACTTTTACTGAAAGCATCCTTTTTTTTCCATGGCTATGCATGATGAGTTTTTTTCATTTATATCTTTGATACTACACAAACACACACACAGAGATATTTGTATATGGTTTAGTATGAGAGTGAACTTGAAGGTTTCACAACTGACACAGTAGTATTAAATATAAAGAGGGGGAATAATATTGTAGGACCACTCCTAAAGTCCACTGTCATCTCCACAGTTTTAAGAGTGTTCAGCTCCAAATTATTCTGACTACACCAAAGGGCCAGCTGCTCAACCACCCATCTATATGCAGAGTCATCACCATTCCTGATGAGCCCAGTAATGGTTTCATATTTAGTAAGTTTGACAGAGGAGTCCTTATAAGTGCAGTCATTGGTGTAGAGGGAGAATAACAGTGGGGAGAGCACACATCCCTGGGAGACACCTGCATTCGTCATGCGATAGCTAGATGTAAATGTCCCCAGTTTCACCTTCTGTTTCCTATTGATCAGAAAATTAGTTATCCATTGACAGGTGGAGACAGGAACAGAAAGCTGGGAGAGTTTCAAGTGAAGACGTTCCAGAATTATCGTATTAAATTCAGAGCTGAAGCCCACAAACAGAATCCCTGTGTATGTCCCTGGATTGTCAAGATGTTGCAAGATATAGTGCAGACCCATATTAACTGCATCATCCACTGACCAGTTCTCTCAATAAGCAAACTGAAGGGGGTCCAACAAGGGAGCTGTAATATCCTTCAAGTCATGGCCAACCTTAGGCATAGGCAAACTAGGCAACCGCCTAGAGTGCTGTGCAGGCCAGCCTCATAAAGCACATAATATTTATTTATTTATTTACTTTAATTAATTTACTTTTCTCGTTATGCACTATTCTTGGCGCACTGTCTTTGAATAAAGGGAGCCGGAGCCATAGGGTGAGGGGGGAGGGGTGAATGCCCTCCTACTTGTTTAGCTGCAGGTTGGCCAGGAGTCTTCAACAATTTAAAAAAAAAAATTCTTCACTCCGAGGTAGTAGAGTCTTCTCCTTTAAGGAGGAACATGCATGCATCGCATGCACGCACGCCAATGCAAACATAAATGCATTCTGTCGTTGTGCATGGAATTTAAGCTAGCAGTTCAGTTAAGAGAGTGGTTAAGTCCACGTGTGGCCATTCAGTTTAAAAAGAAGGGAAGTGTATGTGTGTGCCTATATGTAATTTAAAATGTTCGCTTCTGTATGCAAGAGAGTGTGTGTGTGTGTGTGTGTGTGTGTGTGTGTGTGTGTGTGTGTATGTAATTTAAGTTAGTCATTCTGTTTGTATGAGAGATGAAGTGCATGTGTATGTGCTACTGTGTGAGAGAGTAAGTGTGTGTATGTGTGTTTTGCTTTATGAGACAGTAGGTGTATGTATGAGAGAGAAAGTCCATGTCTGTGTGTTGTTTGAGAGAGTAGGAGTTTGCAGAATTTAAGCTAGTCGTTAGTTGCTGTATGAAAGGCAAGTTATGTGTGTGTTGCTTCGTGACAGAGTAGGTACGTAAGTCTTTGTATTGCTATGTGAGAGAGTATCTGAGTGTGTGTGTGTGTGTGTGTGTGTGTGTGTGTGTGTGTGTGTGTGTGTGTGTGTGTGTGTGTTTAACATACCTCTCAACTGTCTAGATTTAGCATCGTACTTTTTGTCTATTTCTCATAAAATTTGTGGTTCTGTGGCAAATCACAGAGAACTGACGTCACAAAATTTTTTTTTATTTTTTTATTTAACATTTGTTAACCGGGAAAGTCCGACTTGGAACTAAGCCAATTTTCAGTGGAGGTCCGGGGAGAAACGTTCCAGATGCATGCCTTTCATAAATAATGAATATATATATATATATATATATATATATATATATATATATATTTACCATGGATATAAAAAGTGTACACACCCCTGTTAAATGCCACGTTTTGTGATATAAAAAATGAGACCACAATAAATCTTTTCAAAATGATTCCTAGCTTTAATGTGACCTATAACCTGTACAATTCAATTGAAAAAACAAACAAATCTGTTAGGGGAAACAATATGAAAAATAAAAAATGTACAATAAGCTGGTTGCACAAGTGTGCACACCCTTAAACTAATACTTTGTTGAAGCACCTTTTGATTTAGTTACAGCATTTAGTCTTCTTGGGTACACACCTGCCATCAATTAAAGAGACTCTGATTAACCCCAAATAAAATTCAGCTGTCCTAGTAGGATTTTCCTGACATTTACTCAGTTGCCTGCTACTGCAAAAGCCATGGTTCACAGAGAGCTTACAAAGCATCAAAGGGATCTCATTGTTGAAAGGTATCAGTCGGGAGAAGGGTACAAAAAAATTTCCACAGCATTGGGTATACCATGGAACACAGTGAAGACGGTCATCAAAAAGTGGAGAAAATATGGGACAGCAGTGATGTTGCAAAGAACTGGACGTCCCTCCAAAATTGATGAAAAGACAAGATGAAAACTGGTCAGGGAGGCTGCCAAGCGACCTACAGCAACACTGAAGGAGCTGCAGGAATTTCTGGCAAGTACTGGTTGTGTACTACATGTGGCAACTGGTTGTGTACTACATGTGAAAACAATCTCTCATATTCTCCATATGTCTGGACTATGAGTTAGGGTTGCAACACAGAAGCCTTTTCTTACACAGAAGAACATCCAGGCCCGGCTAAAATTTGCAAAACAATACATCAAGACTCCCAAAAGCATGTGGGAAATATGTTATGGTCTGATGAGACCAATGTTGAACTTTTTGGCTACAATTCCAAAAGGTACGTTTGGTGCAAAAACAACACATTGCATCACCAAAAAAACACCATCCCCACAGTGAAGCATGGTGGTGGCAGTATCATGCTTTGGGGTTGCTTTTCTTCAGCTGGAACTGGAGCTTTAGTCAAGGTGGAGGGAATTATGAACAGTTCCAAATACCAGTCACTTTTGGGCCAAAACCTTCAGGCGTCTGCTAGAAAGCTGAAGATGAAGAGGAATTTCACCTTTCAACATGACAATGACCCCAAGCATACATCCAAATCAACAAAATAATGGCTTCACCAGAAGAAAATTGAAATATTAGAATGGCCCAGCCAGAGCCCAGACCTAAATCCAATAGAAAATTTGTGGGGTGACCTGAAGAGGGCTGTGCACAAGAGATGCTCTCGCAATCTGACAGATGTGGAGCGCTTTTACAAGGAAGCGTGGGCAAATATTGCCAAGTCAAGATGTGCCATGCTGATAGACTCCTACCCAAGAAGACTGAATGCTGTAATTGAATCAAAAGGTGTTTAACAAAGTATTAGTTTAAGGGTGTGCACACTTATGCAACCAGCTTATTGTACATTTTTTATTTTGGTACTTACACTTACGTATTATCGCAACCAGATTTTCGCGGTAATAGCACTTGCTTCCCGATCATGACAAATGTTCATTAATGTTATTAAAATGTAATATAGCGTGTTTTCTTTTAACAGTACACCTTATTTTCTGGACTGCTCTTGATACAATGTGCAAGACATGCTGTTGTTCTTTCTTAATGGTGTTTACTGGCACAACATTCAACGGGCAGACTTGCAGGAAGTGACACGGGTGCCAGTAGAAAGAACAATAGTATGTCTTGCACGTTGTACTGATAGCAGTCCAGAAAATAAGGTGTACTGTTAAAAGAAAACACTCTGTATTACATTTTATCAACATTAACAAATATTTGTCATGATCGGGAACCAAGTGCTAAGAGGCATTGTGTTTGATTTCCAAATAAAATCAGGTCAGTCATGTCATATAAGTTGGAATTGGGGAAAAAAAAGGGCCAAAACATTGCAGTGAGGGTGCCAAATTAAAAAAAGATGCATATATCTCTGATCCGACAGACTTTCCACTACGCTTAAAAAATGCACATGTAAATAACAGTATTCCTCAGAAGCCTGAATACCTGCTGTTACTGGCAAGCCGCTACTGAATGCCTTAACCAATTCTTACATTCAGCTACGGTGGTAAAGAATGCTACAGCAGCCCTGACAATTGAAGCCAAACTGGAAAGAATGTACGTAGAATGGCCGTTATTTCACAGCATGGGCTGACAAAGAACATTCAGTGGGCGGCCTTGCAATGCAGCGACATGCTGCTGCCAGTAAAGAGCACGAAGAAACAACAACAGTATGTTGTGTAGTTTGTGTTGGTAGCACTCTGGTAACCAACCTATTTTGTTAATGAAAACACACCATTTTCCATTTCAAGCACATTAACTTGCACATTCACTGATCGGGAAGCAACCACTGTTTTTGTAAAAATCTGGATGCGATAATACGTAAGTACCTTTATTTTTTATATCTTTTCCCCCAACAGATTTGTTTTTCAATTGAATTGTACAGGTTATAGGTCACATTAAAGGGGGGAAAAAATTTGAAATGATTTATTGTGGTCTCATTTTTTTATATCACAAAAGCCTGGCATTTTAACAGGGATGTGTACACTTTTTATATCCACTGTATGTATATGTGTATATATATTTATACACACACACACACACACACACACACACACACACACACACACACACACACACACACACACACACACACACACACACACACTTTCAGACTTCCTATCCTTCAGAAATTAAATGAATGTTAACACAAATCCTGTTATTCCACCCCATTTCTAAGTTAAAAAAGAGGAACATTTAAAGTATATCCCTGTTTTTTCGGCCATTGCATCCACATTATGTTAGGCGTTGTCCAGATTTCTTTTACTAAGAGGTTGAGAGGTATCTACCTCTCAACTGTCCAGATTTTTGCCTCATATTTTTGGCCAGTTCCTTATAAAATATGTGGTTTTCTGGCAAATCACAGAATTTAATTAACTAAATGTCATACCTTTGAGTTTGTAAAAAACTGCTCCAAACTCCAAATTCCACTGAACAAAGCAAAAAACACGAAAGCGAGGACAAATGCAGGCAGGAAAAGATCCTCCAATTTTATTGACACACAAAACCACGAAATAGTAATCCACAGAATGAACGCCTTCACAGTTACAGCATTTTCGTCCAAATGGACTTCATCAGATAAAATTACCTTTTACTTTATGATGTTTATATATAAAACCAATAAAAACTTGCACCAATCATTTATCCATCTCATTTGAAACGTACAAATCAACCTACAAGCTACTGAATAAATAATTAATTCATCACTTCCTGTTTCCATAATAATTGATTCTTAGTTGTGAATAAGTAAACTTTTAAATAAATAAATAAATAAATAAATATGATTAATACATTAAAAACTCCTAAGAATGTTAACTGTTTATAAATATTCTATTATTATGTTAAAAATGTGTTAAAAAATGTTCATAAAAAACCTTATTAAAGAAACTGTTCTAACCTGAATGCTTAATACAAATGTTGCCTAAAATACAACAAGGGTGCCACCTACTATCAAAATCTAGTAAGGGAATACAAAAATATCACACTCTAGCAGATCTTATTTTCAAGAGGGGCAAAATGGAAATGTATTCATTTAGCCCTGGTTTTTTATTTGCCTCCAGGGTCACTTGCCACCATAATTCTTTATAGGCAATATTTTCCTCCCAAAGGCCTCCTCTTATATTTCTTTTTATTTGATCTAAAACAAAAAATTGGAATTTGGCCCCCACACATGTCTTAGTGTGCCTATAAATAGCATTTGTTTCTTTTCCCTTTTTAACATCATACATGTGTTCGTAAATGCGCCTCTTTAATGTCCTTTCTGTTTTTCCTATGTAAAATGAAGGACATTCCACGCAAATAGCCAAATACACCAGTCCTATAGATTCACAATTGTAATAACCCTTACTGGTTATGCACCTTCCCCTGCTGGGCAAAAAAACTTTTTCTCTATTTATAATATGTACACATTGTTTGCATTTGCCACATTTGAAAGTTCCAAGTTTGTCCCTAGTTCCAAATTGACTTCTCTTATTGCCACAATTATTATTTTCCAAGATCCCCTTTATACTTGCTGTATTTTTGAATACTATTCTTGGTGTCTCCTGTGGCAACCCATCCAAATCCGTGAGGGCCCTAAATCTCTCCCATTCCTTTTGGAATGTGTTTTTGATGTTTTTATTCAATAAATTATATTCTAGAACCAAGGATTTTTGAAAATTTCCTTCTTTCTCCACCTCTTTTTTATTCTGCTCACCATTCTTACCAAAAATGGGTTCAAACCTCCCTTTTCTTCCTTCTTCCACTTCAATTCTAATGTTTTTAATAAATTCAGGTGGGTATTCTCTTTCTAGGAACATTTTCTCTAACAAATCACATTCTACTTTAAATTTTTCCTCATTATTTGTCATCCTAGACCCTCTCACAAATTGCCCTTTCACTATGTTTTTTTTGCAATATATTGGGTACTTTGAAATGCAAAAATGAATTCACATATGTGGGTTTTCTATAGACTTTTGTTTCAAACATTTTATCACTTTTTGTAATTTCCACATCCAGGTATTGAATATTAGTTTCAGAATAATTATAAGTGAATTTTAAAAAATCTGTAGTCTTTTCTATATATGTAATAAATTCATCCAAAACATCCTTACCCCCTATCCAAAAAATTATAATGTCATCAAGAAACCTCTTATATAAAGTCCAGAACTTAGCATAGGGGGAGCTCAATACATACCGTTCCTCCCAGTTTGCAAGAACTAAGTTGGCAAAGGTAGGTGCACAGGCTGCCCCCATTGCTACACCTTGTAGCTGTCTAAAAAATTCACCATTAAAGGTTAGATAATTGTTTTTTAATACTAGGTCCATTAAACCTGTGCACACTACCTTTTCTTCTAAAGTCAACTTACTATCCCCAAAAATTTCCTCTTCAAACATTCTTATACCAGCCTCATAAGGTATAGATCCAAATAAATCAACAATATCTATTGTGACAAAAATCAATTCTTCATTGTAAAACTGTTGTTCAGCCCTCTCAGTAAGTCCCAAGAATCTTTCAAAATGGCTCTCTTTTCTAGCCATATGTGTTTGGCCCTTTGGTCCACATATTTTGCTAAAGAATTGGTTTTGGGATTCTCCTGCTGAGACAATAGGTCTCAGTGGGGGGTCCAAGCTATCTTTGTGTATCTTTGGTATACCAAAGATGGCTGGTATAATAGGCTTCTCTGTTTTCAAAAAGGAGAAAGTTTCATATCAAAGAGGTTTTCGCTTAACATATCTTCTAAAATATTGTCAATACGTTCATAAGCAGTCTTAATTTCATTTAATGAGACTGTGCTGTATTTAACTTCATTTCTTAATATATCATTCATCTTTCCTTCATATAAACTTACATCCATCTCAACTATTCCCCTGCCCTTATCGCGTTTCTTTACCCTTTCATCTTTATTGTTTTCAACTCTTCCAGCTTCTTATATTCTTGGGGGTTAAGATTGTAGTGTACTCTATTTTGTTTCCCATTTCTTTCCATCTTCCTAATTTCATTCTCCATAATAACTTCAAAGTTCTTCAACTGATTATGAATCGGGGGGTTAAAGGTGGATTTTTTTACTAACTGATTCTTATTGTTGTTAACATTCCCTATTCCCAAAGTATTTGTACCTATCCCTTCCTTGTGAAATAACAATTCTAAATTCATTTTCCTAAGGAAAAGTTTCATATCAATTAATGTCTGAGTTGAATTGCCTTGGGTAAGTGGGATAAATTTAAAACCTTTCTCTAAAAGCTTAAAATGCTCAACTTCTAACACAATATTGCTAAAATTGTAAATGGTGAACCCCTCAAGGGTATTAGTATTTTCTTTGACTTCTATTTCAGGTGTATTCACATTTGGGTGGGGGGTCTCTAATAAAGTGGTCTCCCCCTCCCCCTTCTCCCCCCTCGTCTCTGAAAATTTCCATAACTTCTATTGTTTTCCCATCTCCCTTCTACATACCTATCGAGGGGTGGAAATTCAACATCATATTCATTCACATTAGTTTCCATCCCTTCCTCATTTTCGTAGTAATTTTCTACCACTTTTTTTTTTTTGAGTTTCAACCTTCATTTCCTTCAGAAAACGCATACTAAGACAAATGCTGTTATTCTAGCAACTTTTTAAGTCTATAAGAGCAATATTTATAATCTGTCCCTGTTTGGGGGCCTTTGTCCCCCCCCATTATTTTAGGCTTTGTTCAGATTTCTTAAAAGGTTGAGAGGTATGGAGGCATGGTATGTAATGCCCTAGTTGCCGATTATTTGGTGCATTTTAAGGGGGCATAGGGGTCCTGCATTCCTTAGTGTGCCCTCCTTTGTATAAGATGCCTAATAACTATGAACTTGTCGGTTTCTCAGTCATTCCCTATTGCAGTATTACTAGCATACCATTTTTTTTTTTAATGTAACTTAGGCAATTAATTCTTCAAGGGCAGGAAGCACTATGAACCTATGAATTTGTAGATGAAGCACTGCAATGTAAAGTTGTTTGCCAGTAACAGTCTCTTCATTAGTTACAAATCTCTTTAATGTAAAATTATCTGGATGAATTTTACTTCTGCAGAGATTGTGCTTATTGACTGATACTGGTGGATTGTAATGACAGAAGTCTGAGTGGCCTTTTATGATTAAAATGTTCTGAAATGGGCAATTTTGTCATTATTGGGTCATGCATTTTGTTTCATTGCTTACTGGAAGAATGTTCAAAGCTAGAATTTTAAAACACACACTAACAAGTGGTGCTTTATTATAAAAGGAATGTAATGTAATACAATCAGGAATGTGAATCAAAGAACACATGCATGTATGCATGGCCATAAGAATATGTTCAAGGAGCCTGTAGTTTGAAAACACTCCAAAGGTAAACTTAATTCTCCAATGGCCAGATGCATTTTATTTGATTGAGAGTTTTAATGCTGTTTCAGTGAATGTGAGTTTCAAGGGCAGAGAAGTTTACTGCTCACGCTAAGTCTGTTTTCATTGTGAGACTGTATTGTTTGTTTAGCAAATGGCTATTGGTGTTTGTACATTTTATTTCAATACATGTAATCATTGTAGAAGTAAACAAAACAGTATATACACTGACAGGTTTGAACAGTGTTCAAGGTAACTGAGGAGAAATAGCCAAGTAATAGAACATTGGTATGGCTGGGGAGGGGGCTGCTCGGGGGGGGGGGGGTGCAATCTGTTATGCCTAGGGCCTCACTTGACCATGATCCGGCTCTACTAATTAAAGTATGAGATTAGTTTACATGGCCCCTTTAAATCCCGAAAGAACACGTTGTAGTGGCAGCGCCTTCTCCTTTAAGGAGGGCGTGCTTCACATGCACACATGCTGACGCAAATAGTGAGTTGTGAAACATTACCATTTTAAAAATTGGGTCTCGGTCCATAAAGCTTTGGGAACCACTACTGTACTCCAGCTACCAGACTGCCTGACAGAAATGTGAGTTTGAGTTTCAGTACATTTTCAAGGGATTATGAGTTTCAGTTTATTTTCATGGAATTGTGAACTTGAAATGAAGAAAGTTTACTGCTGCTCATGCTAAGCCTGTTTTCAGTGTGCAACTAGCTGTTTTCTGTTTATGAAATGGCACACTGTGTTGTAGAATCTCAAAGCAGTTTTAGTAGCATAATTGCCTTTGGTGCAGAAGGCTGTGGATTCTACTCCCACACCATGTAGATGGAGTGCTGATATTGCAGTACCCATGTGATTGCTGATTATTTGGTGTATTATAAGGGGGAATAGGGGTTCTACACTCATGAGTATGTCATCCTTTGCATGAGATGCCTAGTGACTATGAACACGTTGGTTTGTTAGTCATTTCCTATTGCAATATTACCAACTTACTAATTTTTATAATGTAATATATGCAATGAATTCTTCAAGGGCAGCGGGCACTGAATTTGTAGATAAAACATTGAGATGTAAAGTTGTTTGCCAGTAGCAACCTCTTCGTTAGTTGCAGATTTCTTTAATGTGGAATTATTCAGATGATTTTACTTCTGCCGAGATTGTGCGTATTGAGTGATATTGGTGGATTGTAATGACAGAAGTCTTGAATGGCCTTTTATGGTTGAAATTTTTGAAATGGTTACTTATTGGTTCATACATTGTGTTTCATTCCTTATTAAAAGAATGTTTAAAACTACAAATTTAAAACACATTTTAACAAGTGGTGCTGTATTATACAAGGAATATAATTTAATACAATCAGGAAGGTGAATCAAAGAACAAATACATGTATGCATGGCCCTAAAATGTGTGCAAGAAGTCTGTGTTTTGAAAACAGCCCAAAGGTAAATTTAAACCTCCACTTGCCAGATGCATTTTCTATGAATGTGGATTTTCATGCCGTTTCAATGAATGTGAGTTTCAAGGGCAGAGAAGTTTACTGCTCATGCTGTCTGTTTTCATTGCAAAACTGTATTGTTTGTTTAGCAAATGGCTATCTGTATTTGTGCTGTTTTATTTCAACATTTGTAATCATTGTAGAAGTAAATAAGAAAACAGTATGCACACTTGATAGATTTGAACAATGTGCATGGAAACTGGTAAAAAATAGCCAAGTAATGGAACACTGGAATGGCTGGGGATGTGGCTGCTGGGGGGGGGGGGTTGCTGCAGGAGGGGTTGCTCGGGGCGGGGGGCAATCTATTACCTTGTCTAGGGCCCTGTTTGACCATGATCCGGCTCTGATATTTAAAGTAGGAAATATGTACACAAAACTTGTTACTTAATTCATCTGTGCCTAGAGAGCCTTAGTCTGTGTGTAACAACTTAGCTAATAAGTCTGTTTTATATAAAGTTTGTCATGGATTTATTTTAAACAGAACAGGCAATTGAGTATTTCCCTTCTGCTAGGAGGAAGAACGATGGTGTATAGGACAGCATCATATCCAAACATACTTTGAACAGTGGAGTTATACACTGTCCCTGACATGCATGGATGACAAAGTTCTCAGTGACCTTCCCCTGGTGGCATTCTTTATTTACACATGTGAGGAAACTTTTAATTCAATATTTATAAACTTTTTTTTTAATTCTGTGTGTAAGCTCCATTTGGCTTTAAATACATTTTCTTCTTTAATGCTAAGTTTATTACATACGTTGCCAGTTTTTTTTTTTAAGAACTGCATACTGATATTTTCTCCATGAGATTGCATCTGACCTCTCATCTTGCGATAATTTTTAGGGATGTCCGTGTTTTTTTACTCAAATTTTAGTTCTGTCCCTCTTAATCCCTCCTAAAACTGGTAACTTTTTGAGAAAAGGTGGTAAATTACCCTTAATAAATTGTGACAATAATTAGAGTTACTGACTTCCTTTAATTCGGAAAATGTATATTAATTAACATTCTCTTATTTTATTAAAATAAAAAACAAAACGCTATGTCAGCAAGAAGAATTTAATACAATCCAAGCTACTGGCTTGGATTGTATTAAATTCTTCTTGCTGACACGGCGTTTTGTTTTTTATTTTGATTTCTGAGTTGTTTGCTTGCTGCTGCTTTAGGAATGGATTCTCTTATTTTATCATTACTGATTTCTTTTTTTCTGGATTTGTTCCTTATTCTGTTAAGACTTGTTCTTGATTCATTGAGAGCTATGGATGAGCTGTTTAACATACTTACCTTGTTAAAAAGTAACACAAACGTTATAGTGTTCTGATTGACTAGTTTTCTACAAGTTTGTTCCTCCAGTGCTGAAATATTGTTTCTGTAAATGCATATTTTGTACCTCCCTAAAAAGTGTCCCTTTCCTTTGCATAGTGTTGTGTCCCCGAGGCTTAAGCTACTGTGTACAGGGAGGAGAGAGGTTGCTATTCTGCTTTCATTGAGCTGTAAGGCTCGCTCACCTACCCCAAAGTAAATTAAGCTATTTAGATTAACTTAAGCAAACCTTTGAAACATGGCACATGGGCTTCTGTTTTCTGAGGGCATGACTTTTATAGTAAAATATGTGTGAAGGATCAACAAATAAAGTAGTTTTATTAAAGGAAAATTCCACTTTCACTTGCAGTTTAACTACATTACAAGGTATCTTTTTCTTCCTATGCATTTAAATAATTAAAAAAAAGAATTACTGGAGTGGCTTTTTGGGGGAGTGACCTACCTGTGTGTGTGGCTCAAATAGGTTGTGTATAGAGTAGGGTGTGGATTGGGCTTAAGGAGCACCACTTCGCCTAGGATGTCATTTCAACTAAGGCCGGCCCTGCTTCAAGTGAGCTAACACCAGCCTCTCAAAAGTCTTTCTGACCACCAATGTCAAAGCAACTGGAATGATTGTGGCTTGTTTGAAGCATAAGGCAACTTCACATAGCTCTAGTGATTTATTAAAAATCTAAAACAGGTGCCAGTTGATCAGCGCAGATTTTTAAACAAGAGGGTGAAACCCTATCTGGAACTGCTGCTTTCATAGTGTGCTGTCTTTTAAAAAAACAACACACATCCTCTTCAGAGATAATGCAGGTTGAATGTGAGAATGTGTGGAAGATAGAGTCATATAAGTCTGAAGACTGAGAGAGCTGGCGACAGTGTCAGTTGTAGCCGTATGCTTATCAAACCTGCAGTAAAAAAGTATTCAAGTCATCAGCCAGATGGTAATTAGCTGCAGTGTAGGGGGATGGTTTCCTGTAGTTTGTAATGTTTTGTAGACCTTTCCACACTGATGCAGGATCATTGGCTAAAAACTGATGATGTTAAGTTGTCTGTCTCGCCTTCATTCTTGCTGGATGGGTTCGGAGCCGACCTCGGCTCCGACTCGGCCACTCTAAAGCTCGAGAGTTGGTTCCACCGGCTCGAGGCTCCCCTTATATCCCACAATGCTAGGCGAGAGTTACCTCAGATCTCGTTTGCCGCTACAGCGATCGAGGCGTTGGTTTTCTACCGGCTTCTTGGTAACTAAACTTTCAGTAAAGTTAGTGTACTTAAACCCCTTTATTTTTAATTCTAACTCTTGTTTCCCTTAGTTTAGTGGAATTCTCTCACCTTTTTCTTTAAAATCCCGTTTTCTCCCCACAAGAACTTATAAGTTCTTCTCTCGGGCCTTCTGGCCTTCTTCCTCCATTCCCTAGTGGTGTGTGTGTGTTGTTTCTCTTAACTTAAAACCTTGATAGTTGTTTTAATTTTTGAGTGTAAAAATAAGATAGGGTGTAATCAGTGTGTTTGACTGGGTGTGTGTGATTACACTTTCTTTCTAAGATGTCTAAAGACACAAAGGTCTCAGGCTTCAAGAAGTGTGATGCGTGCTGTCAGAAAATGTCTCTGACAGACGGTCACACTTCTTGTGTCTACCTGGCCTTTGCACCTGCAGGACTCCTGTGCTGTATGCCACGGCTTCAGTCCCAGGGTCCTGCAGGAAAGAAAGAACAAATTGATCCTAAGAGGTTTACTCAAGCCTGAGGATTCCCTTTCTGTCTCTGGGAAGCCCTCCAAGGCTTCTAGGTCCTCGGCTCCAGTTTCTGAGCCGAGACCTAAGGCTACTAAACCTCAATCTACATCGGCTCCGGCTGGAGCCGATGAGTCTACAGTTTCTGTGGTTCCTCGGCTCCGCTGGAGCCGAGGTATTAGAAATTCCCTTGTCGGCTCCGACCAGACCTTCGGAGCCGACATCTAGGAAGAGATCTAGGTCACCATCCCTTGGCTCCGTTCATTCGGCTCCAGCATCTCCTCTGCTGTCTGAACGGAGCCATAAGTCTCATTCCTCTAGGTCATCGAGGCTGTCGGATCATGACCTTCAGAGGGTAGTGAGTCGACTTCTTAAGTCCGAGGCACTGGCCCAGATGCTTCAGAGCCCGACTCATCAGTCGATGCCTGCCCCTGTCCATCAATATGTTCCTCCTCCGACTCCGTTGAGCTCGGAGCCGGGTCGCTGAACCGAGACTGTGGTAGCGCCGGAGCCGATACAATTGCCTTCGGCTCCAACGGCTGCTCCGATTTCTTAGAATCTCGGCGCCGGACTTCCATTGTCGGCTCCGAGGGGGTGAGTGGCATCGGACCATTGTCCGACCCCGCTCTCCCTCTCGGTGCTTCGGCGCTGGTAAGTTCGGCTCCGACATCGGCCTCGAGCCATCACTGTCGGTGCCGAGGGAGGTTTTTAGCTTTTCGGAGCGGGGACCTCTGGCTCTGCCTGACAGGGGTGCGTTCGAGGTCATGCGGAGTGTGTTAGAACCTGGTTCTACCCCACAGTCGGCTCCGTCCGCCCCCCCCTCTTCGGTGCCTCAGGTCAAGTCGACTCACTTCCTCATCCCGGACCGCAGAGAGCCAGCTCCTCAGGAATCCCCCACGGGGATCTCATCCTCTTCCGAGGCCTCTCCTGTTTTCGGAAGAGAAAGTGTAAGAGGAAACACATAGACTCACCTGAGTCCGTCACCTCTGACACAGATTTAGAGGATTCCGAGGGTTCCCCCCGTTCCCCTTCTGAAGATGTCTCCTTTGCAGACATTCTGGAGATCCTTAAGCAGAGGGGAAATTGGCCAGCCCTCAACCCTTCGGAGGATGAATCTGTGTACCTTGAGGCGTTTGGCTCTCGTCCTTCCACCTCCTGGGTGTCCCCCTTGACCCCCTCATGCAGGTGGTAGCAAAGGCATGGACGGCTCCTGATTCGGTGGACCCCACTCCCAGGAGACCCTCAAAATTCATAACAGCACCAGCAGATAAACAGTTTTTGACAAAAGGAGTTTCTGTGGATGCTATGGTGGTTGCTGCTGCCACTAAGAAGGAACTAGCTGATCCTTCAGTGCCTGTCCATCCACCTAACAAGGAATCTAGGTCCATGGACAGGTGCGGAAGCGGATGTTCTCGTCAGCGACATTTGCAATGCGTTTGCTGAACTACCTATGCCATTTTACTCGTCTTCAAAGGGACTTGATCAAAGAAGCAAGTGACATGTTGAAGGATCCTACGGCTGCGGGTTTTCAAGATAAGATGAACACTCAGCTGGCTACCCTGAACTCCATAGCCAACTCCTCCATGCGCCTCCTTTCTTATGCGGCTGATGGAGCGAGCAGGGCCACAGGGACAGGTGTGGCCTTACGTAGGCATGCCTGGATGCGGCTATGCAACTGCGACCCTTTAAAACGTCTTTCACTAATTCCCCATTCGATGGATCATCTCTCTTTGGTCCTCAAGTGAAAGAAACCTTGACTAGGTGCGAGACTGATGGCAAGACTCTTTCTGCCGTCGGAGTCCGTTTTTCTACTCCTTCTAGGCCTTACCCCAAGGGTCAGAAAAGTGGGAAAAATGTGGTTCATAAACAATCTCAAGGGTCTTCGCCTGACGCACAGAGTCGGTTCCCCGCCAGAGGCAGAGGCGGGAATAACAATGGTAGACGTCGCCCTAGAGGCAGGGGGGGTCCGCAGAACCAGGGCAATCGAGAAGCCTTCTCTGATAAGCCCTTTCAGCATCCCTGAGGGTGCCCGACTGCCCATCTTCGGAGGCAGTCGGGGGAAGATTGTCACTGTACCCAGAAGCCTGGCTATCCCTGACTCAAGACAAATGGGTACAGTCCATCATTTCCGAAGGCTATTCCATTCCCTTTCTTCGCACTCCAAACCAATCAAAAATCCCTTCCAGATGTTCCACCCGCTCAAAGGGATCTAGCGGCTTTGGAAATTTCAAAGCTGCTGGCTTAAAAGAGCAATTCAGCCAGTTCCAGCAGGCCAGCAAGGATCCGAATCTACTCAAGGTTCTTTTAGTTCCAAAGAAAACAGGGGACTGGAGACCAATTTTGGATCTCAGTATCTTGAACAGATCAGTCAAGAAAACAAGATTTCGGATGGTCACGCTGCAGTCCATCCTTCCCCTATTGGGAAAAGGAAACTGGATGTGCTCTATAGACTTTCAGGATGCGTGCTATCACATAAAATGAACAGACGGCTCCAGAAGATTTCCGCTTCAGGCTGGGAACCAGTCATTTTCAATTCAGGGCCCTGCCCTTTGGTCTCACCACTGCCCCGGTGTTTACCAAATGCATGGCAGTGGTAGCTTCTCACCTGAGACGACAAGGATTCCAGGTGTTTCCATATTTGGACGACTGGCTCCTCACAGCTCCCACCAAGCATCTTCTTCTAATGGCCAGGGATTACACCTTTCGCATTTGTCAAAAGTTAGGCATTTCAATAAATTGCGAAAAGTCTGTTTTGTCGCCTTGTCGTACTATTACCTTCATAGGCAAATATAGACACAGTCGACATGTCTCTTGAGACTAACAGATCAGAGAATAGCAGACATACACAAACTGGTCTCATTCCTCTTCAGCAACAACAGAATCAAAGCCAGGTTAGTTCTGAAAGTGTTGGGAATTATGGCTGCCATACCTCTGCTTCCATTAGCCAGATTCCACATGAGAATCCTTCAATGGATGCTCTTTACACAATGGTCATTCCAGCAACTTCCGATGTCCCACACCATTATGATTACGCAGACATGCAGAAATCATCTCCTGTGGTGGATGTCTTCCCCTCAGCTCTTATTGGGAAGACCCTTTGTTCCTTCCCTCCGGTTGCTACTCTGACAACGGACGCCTCCTGATCGGGTGGGGGCATTATCAGGGCAGGACTGTCCAGGGCACATGGCAACCAGGCGAATGCCACTTGCACATAAATGTTCTGGAGATGAGAGCAGTGCTTTTAGCGTTGCAAGCCCTTCAAGACTCTCTTCCTTTGGGAACGATTGCAATCCAGACAGACAACATGTCTGTAGTGTGGTATATCAACAAACAAGGCGGAACCAGGTCCTACCCCTGTGTCGAGAAGCACTCAGACTGTGGCAATGGGCGATTTCTTCTCAGCGTTTCTGATAGCAACGCACATCCCGGAAGTCCAATCAAATCGGACAAGCTGAGCAGAGCTATCCTCATGCCTCACGAGTGGTCTCTGAAAGACTCTGTTGTGAGAGAAATTTTCTCAAGTGGGGTCAGCCTTGCTGCGACCTTTTGCTACTCCCCAAAACAGCAAGTGCAGAGATTATTTCACACTATTCCCTTTACCAGGCCAGCCTAGCAGAGAGCTCTAGTCCAAGTTTGGCCCGGGACTTCTGTATGCATTTCCTCCTTCCCACTAATCTCTCAAGTGATACAGAAAGCTATCGCTCAGAAGGCCTCGTTGATCCTCATTGCTCCTTATTGGCCTCGACAGGTTTGGTTCCCCTTTCTACATCATTTCCTGTTGAGCGACCTTGGCATCTGGACCTAGCTCCAGATCTTTGATCCATCAGTCGGGTCAGTTTCATCGCTCCCTTCCCTCTCTGAACCTCACTGCTTGGTTCCTCCAGTTCCAACCTTAGCCAGGCTTCCTCAATTATCTCACTCTGTTCAAGATATTTTGATAGCTTCCCATAAATCTTCCACTCGAAAGATATATTTGAGTAAGTGGAAACGCTTCACATATTGGGCTCAAGGAAGGGACATAGATCCTTTCACTGCTTCCATCCAAATGGTCCTTGATTTTCTAGCTGAACTCTTCCATGCAGGTTCATCTCCTTCTACTCTTAAAGTTCAATTGGCAGCTATTTCTAACTTTCATGTGGGTATTTCAGAGTCTGCCATAATGTCCCACAAGCTTTGCAAAGCCTTTTGAAAGGAGTTTTTCTACTCAGACCTCCTATAAGAAATCCTCCTCCTCCTTGGGACCTAAATTTAGTTCTTAGTTCTTTAATTCTTTCCCCTTCAGACCTGCAGCCTCCTGTTCTTTAAAATTGCTATCATGGAAAACTCTCTTTCTGGTAGCTATTACTTCAGCTAGAAGAGTTTGAACTTCATGCACTCAGCTGTCGACCTCCTTATCTGTTGTTCCATAAGGACAGAGTATCCTTACGAACCAACCCGTCCTTTTTGCCTAAGGTAGCCTCGACGTCTAATCTAAATCAAAGCATTGACCTCCCTGTGTTTTTTCCAGAATATTCCAATAGGTCTGAACAAAAATTACACTGGCTAGATGTTCATCGTCAGTTAAGGTACTATTTGGATAGAACAAAACAATTCAGAAAATCTGACCAGCTGTTTGTCTCCTATGCAGAAGGCAGAAAGGGACTTTCAGTTTCAAAGGTATCATTATCTAGATGGCTAACATCTCTGATTTCCTTGTTTATGAAATTAGACACCAAAAGCTGCCTAACAAACCTAAAGCCCATTCTACCAGAGCTTTGGCTACTTCTATAGCCTTCCAAGACAGACTGCCTATTGACACCATTTGTGCAGCGGCTACTTGGGCTACTCCTCACACTTTCATTTCTCATTATAAGTTGGATTTAGCTTCTAGGCATAGAGCTAACTTTGGTTCCACTGTTCTCAGGAGTCTGTTCCGTTAGGCCACCGGGACAAGGTGCTAGGGGCCGGTCCCATCCAGCAAGAATGAAGGCGAGATAGACAACTTAACATATAGAAGTTATGTTCTTACCATAACGTTCCATGTTAGTTGTCTTCTTCTCGCCTTCTTCTGCGGCCCCACCCTCCTTCTCCCTGGCCTGGACAGACCTAGAGGAGTTGTGATTGTGACCTCTCTTTCTACCACCTCTTTACTTAGGCATATGCTGCTTTGCATATTTCATGAATCAGGATGTAGGTCACCCTTCTTTCTCCCTGTTGTTAGAGGTGGACTCTGTTTATAGTTATTCTGTTACTATTATAAGCTGGGGTTAGCTTACAAATGAGATCTGAGGTAACTCTCGCCTAGCATTGTGGGATATAAGGGGAGCCTCGAGCCGGTGGAACCAACTCTCGAGCTTTAGAGTGGCCGAGTCGGAGCCGAGGTCGGCTCGAACCCATCCAGCAAGAAGAAGGCGAGAAGACAACTAACATGGAACGTTATGGTAAGAACATAACTTCTATTTTGTTTTTCTTTCGGCTTTTCCCGGTTAGGGGTCGCCACAGCGGAACCCCGGTCCGCTAATGATTGGCAGTAGAGTGTTACGGTCTCAAAGTGCCAGCTCGACACCCAACCTTCAACGAAGGCACGCCCATTCACGCATGTCTTTCGAACGCCACTCGACCGTGGGGAGGACATGCAGACTCCACACAGAAGGCGCTCCAGCCGAGAATCGAACGGGAGAACCTCTTGCTGTGAGGTGACAACGCTACCGCTGCACCACCGCGGCTTCATTGGCTAAAAACTGATGTTATCATAAAAATCCACAAACACTTGAATAACAGAAAAAGCCACACAGCAGCAAGGACTCGTTCACCAAATTTTATTCTTAGCTCTTTCATCTCAGACGACAAGACTTCATCAGATAAAAATATAAACTCAAATGAACTTTACACATGATGCTAGATGACATCAGCATCTCACTATACATTTAAAGAGAAACATACACAATTACTCTAAAATACATATAGTAACATACATAAAAAACATATTATAAACAATTCAAATAGAAAAAAGAAGAAAATAATGAACAACAATAACTGCTGAATTTATCTACGTTCTGCTTTCAATTTTAAAATACATCCAATGGATGCCATCTCATTCAACCCAGGCCAACCTACTCCTCTCAAATGTAAAATCCAGTACAACTCCCTTTGCTCAAGAAAAAGTTGCCACGTTCCACCCCTAGGGTTAGGTTTAACTTGTTCAGTTACCACAAACTTAAACTGATGCTCAGGGTAAGTGCCGAAATAGGGCATTGGTCATTTTTTTCTTATTTATTTCATAAATGTGTTCATAAATACAATTTTTTTAATTTGCGCTCAGTCTTTCTGACATAAAACACCAGGCAGCATTGACACAATGACCCATATACTACTGCTAAGCTGTTACAATTGTACTTCCCTATAATATTCAACTGATAGCTATTAATATCAGAGTTCCCCAGTATTGATATAAGGACAAAAATGACAACACCCATGTTTGGACATCTGCCAAAGCTTCTTGTCTTTAAAATTGTGTGGACAAAATGGTCTCTCCATAAGATTCTTCAGGTTATTACTCCTCGTATATACAACCACTGCCTTAGAACCCATTTTGTTCCTTATCACACAGTCGTCCATAAGCACAGACCAAACATCCCTCACCTGTTTGAAATCCACGGTAAATCTTGTAGTAAAGGCCAACCTGAAATTAACATCAGCATTTTGTTGTACAGTCAAATTACTTTCATGGACCACATTAGTATGCTCGGTAAAATTGTGAAAATCGTAAGCTTCCAAGCTCATTAAAATAGGAACATAGACCCCCTCCCCCGCTTATTTATCATTTCCATTTTAATTTCCCACACAAATTCTTCAGGATAGTCTGTTTTACGAAACATCAATTCCAATAAGGTGCATTCATTCATAAAATCATCAAATAATGTTAGGTTCATAGGTGTGCACTTGGCTGATGGGCTTGGGGCCTTTACAAGCCTAGCCATAGGATTAACCTTGCATAGTGCCACCTGACCTTAGTTCCCAGTGCCTCTGTCGAGTAGAGCCACTGGAGTTATTGCAGGGTGAATTTTCTGTTTCCCATCCACTCATCAAGATTTCTCTTGAAGAGGGTCAGCAAGGTGCTCTGCTTGACATGTGGGCAGTCTCTGGGTTATGAACCTGTCCCTCCAGCCTGTTCTGTTAATTGTGGTTATGAGGTTGAGGTCTCTGGAGCATGTGGTGCGGAGGGATTGGGATTTCTTTAGATGTAGCATTTCTAACAGAGCTGGGTCAGACATAGCTTTGTAAATCCAGCAGAGATCGCCTCTAAGTAGGTGATATGAGACAGAGAATAGTTGGAGTTTTTTGAGTCTGTCCATAATAGGACAAGTGTTTAAAGCCTAGGATCCTCTTTGTGAGGTACTTTTGCAGCTTCGTGATCAAAAGAGAGGTTACTGTCAACCTGTGTTCCAGATCTCTCATAACGCCTTCTGTGTTCATTGGACTACCATCAGTGTGGTAATTCATTGGAACCAGGTTTTTCCCAAAGTGGATGACAACACTTTTTTTGGCATAGAGCTAAAGGCAATGGTTCTGACACCAGTTGTTGGTCTCACTGAGGCCATTCTGTAGGATGTCAACATCACTTGGGGAGTTAATAATAGCTCCCTACTTGCAATCGTTTGCAAACTTTGTCAGCCAGAGTCCCTTCGTGTTGGCTTGGACTTCAGAGAAGTAGATACCAAATGGGAGAGGACCCAGGACCGAACCCTGTGGGACTCCACACCTGACTACCATATACCATCCTGGCAGCCCTGACGAATTGTCCTTTGACAATGCTTTCTTTTGGACAAGGGGTGTGAACTATCAAAATGCAAGAATGAATTAGAGTACGTGGGCTTCCTGTAAATGGTAGGAACATATCTACCATTACCCACATCTTTTACCAAATTTACATCCAAATAACTAATACATTCCTCATTTAACACTCGGTAGTATTATTAATATAGTCCAAGAATAATTCAGCATCACTCTTCCCACCCTTCCAAATGATGAACAAATCATCCAGGTATCTGAAATACAATACACAATTCTGGAAAAGGGCATGTCCTAACAAAAACTTGCATTACCATTCACACATAACAATATTACGGTATAGGGGACCACATGCTGCCTCCATTGCTGCACCTCTTTGTTGTAAAAATATTTGTTCATCAAAAAAGATGTAATTGTTAGTCAATACTAATTCCATCATTTCTACATATAAATTGATGTCATTTTGAAATAAGCCCTTCCTAAACAAATATTCTTCAAACCAGTTCAAGCCCACATAAATGGGTATAGATGAAAACAGATCCTTGATGTCAATAGTTAAAAAGAAGAATGCTGAATCAAACTCTACCAAGTTACATTTGCCAAGAAAGTCCAATGAATCAATGCATAAATGATGTTCATTTTTCAAGAGGTCCTTTAATTTTATATCTAAGAATTTGGCAAAAGTAGAAGTAATGGAATTGTGAGCATCCACTATAGGACGCATGGGGGGGGGGGGTCCATTAGGTCCTTATGTAGTTTGGGCAAGCCAATCATAGTCGATATAACTGGAGAGTTCACTTTCAAGTATTTAAAATCAGATAAAGAAATACGTGATTCCAAAAGCATATCACTTAATTGTGTCGAGATCCTAGCATGTGTAATGTTAACTTCATTTAAGGAAACTTGGTTATAAGCATCACTAAAAAGAATAGAATACATCCTGTTAACATACTCTTGTTAGTTCATAATTACACCCCCCACCCTTATCAGGCTGCATAATCTGTATTTTCATTTGCTGCAAGTCCCTAAGCAATTCCCCTTCTTTATAACATAAATTGTTAGCTGCATTTGTTCTACCTCTTGTCACATACCGTAAATAACTTCACATAATTTTTCAAACAGCAAAAGTGTGGGATGTAATGGAGGGTTGCATATACTAGGCACCCAGAATTCATTTCTGCTATGTTCACAATTGTTATTCGACATAATTTTAAAGTTCATCTTCCTAACAAACAATTTTAAATCTAACAAAACATTGGCAATCTCCATTCTTGCTCCTGGTACAAACATAAATACCTTTGCAAACAAGTTAGCCACATTATAACCAAAGGCATGAGAACTGTAATTAAAAACTTTAAAATCCACAGTATTATTCACTATAATACTTGGCATGTTAGAAAATGTGTGTGTATTTACAGTACTCAACAACCCCTGTTGAAAGTTCTGACTCCACCTGTTGTTCTAAGGTGGAAACCAGTGATGTTATGTTGTCTCCATCTTGATTTCATTCTTACTGGTTGGGTCCGGAGCCGATCCTTGGCTCTGACTCGGCCGATTTGCTATAGCTCAAGAGCTTATACTGGCTCGAGGCTAACCCCTATCCCAACATGCCTAGCAGTAGCTACCCAGATCTCGTTTTGCTGCTTGCAGTATCGAGATTACGACTACTGGCTCAGGCTAAGCAATTTGAGTTTTTCATATTTTGCTGTCATCCTTATCCGGATTTTACTAGTTTAATTAAACTTGTTGGTGTCTAGCTTAGTCCTTGCTTGACTATCAACCTTCTGACCTTCCTTTGCTGCTGTTTTTTTTGGGTTCTTCTTGGCTGTCATTTTCTTAGGCCTTGCTTTCCCCTTGAGCCCATTTAACTTAGAGGGTTTGTTTCTTTTTTCCACACTATCTGTTGGAGTAGCGATTTAAGTTAGAGACTCTCCTACTGGGGGAGTCACTGTTTTACTTAGAGGATCCTCCCCCTTCTTCTTCCTTTCCTAAAAAAAAAAGTTTTCCTTGCTTGTTTGTTGTTGTGTATTGCTGACCGTTATAGCCTTATTTTTTGCTGTTTGTGTCTTCCTAGTTATCCAACATGTCTAAAGAGTCAAAACCCTCAGATTTAAAAAAATGCGACTTGTGCTGTTAAAAAATGTCCCTTACAAACGGGCACATGAGTTGTATATACTGTTTAGGGGCTGTTCACCTGCAGGACTTATGCTCTATCTGTCATGCTTTCAGTGCTAGAGTCCTGCAGGACAGAAAAAATAAACTAATTATGGATGGCCTTTTGAAGAACCCTCAGGATCCTTTGTCTCAGGTTCCTCAGCCAGCAAAACAGTCTGACAAATCTCCCAAACCATCCACAATGGTTCCGATTTTGAAGCAACCCAAATCTGCTGTAAAATCTTTGGCTCTGTTAGTTCCCAGTGTCAGCTCTGACAAAGCTATATATCCGGCGGCTCCATTAGTGTCTTCGGAGCCAGTCTGGGCCCATAAAAGAACTAGGTCTCCCTCTTTGGAGCCGGTGTACTCTGCTCCACAGTCTCCTTTGTTGCAGTCTGTGGCAGGCAGTCACCAGTTCTCTTCTCACTCCTCTCAGTCCTCCAGGCTTTCAGATAATGATGTGGAGAGAGTGGTTAATAGGCTCCTCAAGTCACAGACACTTGCCAAATTGCTATTGAGCCCAGCCCATAAGGAATTGGCTCCTTTGGCCCATCCAGCTTCTCTATTGGTTCCTCCTCTGACTCTCTTGATCTCAGAGCCAGAGTGCATGGACGGCGTGGTGGTGGAACTGTTGTCTCCAGTTACTTCTCCTTTATTCGTTCCAACTCCCACTCTGATCTTTTCGATGTTTTACTTCATCGAAGGATCTGGGCGCCGAAGCTCTCTCATCGTGTGGCATCGGACCCTTGCCGACCCTGTTCTCCCTCTCGGAGGTGAGCTCAGCTCCCACATCAGCTTCAGAGCCGTCACGCTCAGCTCGCAGGAGATCTCTGGGTTCTTCGGAGTGGGAGGCTTCTTTGGCTTGGGACCGTGGCGCCTTCGAGGTGATGAGGAGTGTGCTGTCCCCTGAGATGGCTCCACCCTTGGCTCCATCGGCTCCTTCTCCCTCGGTGCCTGTGCCTGCCTTTGACCATCCTCCTCCCTCCAAGCGTAGGAAACCTATGGCCTAGGACACCCCATTGGGCGACCCCACTTCTTCCGAAACCTACCCTGAACATTTGGAGGAGGTCCCTCAGAAGAAAAAATGTAAGAGGAAGCATCTGGACTCCCCTGAGTCCATCAC
Source organism: Protopterus annectens (assembly GCF_019279795.1). Classification (NCBI taxonomy): domain Eukaryota; kingdom Metazoa; phylum Chordata; order Ceratodontiformes; family Protopteridae; genus Protopterus; species Protopterus annectens. Next base: position 1,125,825,295 of record NC_056737.1, read on the forward strand.
TTCAGACACGGACTTGGATGAATCGGAAGGGTCCCCATGGTCCCCTCGAAGGAGGTCTCCTTTTCAGACATCTTGGAAATCCTTAGACAGAGGGGTGGCTTGAAGTCCCTAGCCCCTTCAGGGGATGAGTCTGTCTACCTGGACCCATTTGGTTCCTGACCCTCCACCTCTTGAATGTCTCCGCCCTTTGACCCACTTTTGTCTGTAGTGAATCGGAAGGCATGGAGCGCTCCAGAGACCATGGAACCAATTCCGTGGAGACCAAATAAATTTATAACTGCCCCAGATGACAAGTCCTTTCTTTTCAAAGGGGTTCCTGTTGATGCTATGGTGGTGACAGCAGCCACTAAGAAGGAATTTGCGGAAACTTCTTCATCTGTCCATTCACCTAATGGTTAAGGTGTTTGCCTTACAAACACAAGGTGCAGGGTATGAATCTCACAAGGGATAATTGGCTAGGCTTAAATTGGCTCGCAAGGGCAGTTTGCCTAGTACTAACCTATGAACAATGGACAGGTATGGGAAGCGTATGTTCTGTTCAGTGACCTTTACACTGAGGTCGACGAGTTATTTTTCACACTTCACACAACTTCAGAGTGATCTCCTAAAAGAGTTGGGAGATACCCTGCAGGATCTTACAGCTGAGGGAGTTGCGAACAGAGCAGCTTCCCAGCTTGTGACCTTGACTTCAGTGGTTAAATCCTCCATGAGGCTCATTTCTTATGTGGCAGATGGAGCGAGTAGGGCAGTAGGTACCGGAGTTGCTTTGCAGAGACACTCCTGGATGCACCTTTGTCAATTTGCGGAGCCCTACAAGTCCTCCTTTACCAATACCCTTTTTGATGGCTCGTCCTTGTTTGGGCCTCAGGTAAAAGAGACTCTCACTAGGTTTGAAAAGGATGGCAAGACACTCTCTGCCATGGGAGTCCGTTTTTCCACTCCATCTAGACCCTACCCTAAAGTTCAGAAGAGTGGGAAAATGTGGTTTTGAAAATCTCAGGGAGCTTTGCCTGACACACGTGGAGATTTTTCCCCCAGTGACAGAGGAGGAAACAATAACAGAAGATGCCGGCCTTGCAGCAGGGAGGGTCCGCAACAGCAGGGCAACAGAGGTACATTCTTTGCTAGGCCCTTTCAGCACTCCTGAAGGGTGGCCCGACTCTTCACCTCTGGAGGCAGTTGGGGGCAGAGTATCATTGTACCCAACAGCCTGGCAAGCTATTACGAAAGATGCATGAATACTGTCAGTAATATCTAAGGGTTACAAAATTTCCTTTTCCCAGTTACCCCCTCAAGAACAAAATGCTCATTCCCAGATGTTCCACCCAGTCTTTGGGATCAAGCAACCCTAGAAGTACAAAGGTTGCTAGAAAAAAGAGCCATCCAAGAAGTCCCCACAGACCAAATCGAATCTGGAACTTACTCAAGGTTCTTTTTAGTTCCAAAAAAAGACAGGGGACTGGAGACCCATCTTGGATCTCAGCAAGCTAAACAAATCAGTAAAAAAAAGTGAAGTTCCGGAAGGTAACACTGCAGTCCATTCTCCCCTTTTTGGGTCAGGACAATTGGATGTGCTCCATCGATCTCCAGGATGCATACTGCCACATAAAAATGGACAGGCAATCCAGGAGATTCCTACGCTGCCGGCTGGGAGCCAGTCATTATCAGTTCAGAGCTCTGCCCTTTGGTCTCACCACAGCCCCTAGGGTGTTCATCAAGTGCATGGCAGTGGTCACGGCTCACCTGAGATGTCTAGGACTCCAGGTGTTTCCATATCTAGACGACTGGCTCCTCACTGCTACCACTGAGCATCAACTGATCAAAACATGGGACTACACAATTCAAACCTGTTCTTGGCTAGGCATCACCATAAACTATGAAAAGTCTGCCTTGTTGCCTTGTCAGTGTATTACCTTCCTAGGGGCAGATTTAGATACAAGAACCATGATAGCAAAGCTGCCTCAAGACAGGGTGTCAACAATTCATCAGCAAGTTTCATTCCTCATGAAAAAGAAGAGAGTTCAGGCAAGAGAGGTATTGAAAGTCCTGGGCTCAATGGCTGCAGCAATTACTCTAGTCTCTATGGCTCGCTTCCACATAAGAATTCTACAGTGGCTTCTTTTCGCTCAGTGGTCATTCCAGGATTTACCAATGTCATATATGATCTCAGTCATGAATTCCTGCAAAAAGGACTTAGTATGGTGGTTTGTCTCCCCCCGGTGACTCTGAGTAGACCCCCATCCAGTAGCCACAGTGACCATGGACACTTCCTAGATAGGGTGGGGGCATTATCTGGGACAGACTGTCCAAGGAATGTGGCAGCCACATGAGTACCACTTGCACATCAGTGTTCTAGACATGAGAGTGGTGCTTCTGTCATTGCAAGTACTTCAAGACTCTATGTACTGGAATTATTGCAGTTCAGACAGACAATATGTCAGTGGTATGGTACATCAACAAACAAGGCGGGGCCGGATCTTATGCCTTGTGTTGGGAGGCCCTTTGAGTATGGCAATGGGTGATGTCTTCCCAGCATTTTCTGACTGCAATGCACATTCCCGGGAAATCCATCATGATAGCAGACAGCTCAGCAGGGCTATCCTCCTCCCTCACGAGTGGTCCCTGAAGCAAGAAGTTGCGGACTTGATTTTTTGCAAATGGGGCCAGCTATGCTGAGATCTTTTTGCCACTCCCCTCAACAACAAATGCAGCAGCTATTTTGCCTTAGTCCCCCAAGGATGCACTTGTTCACGATTGGCCTCCGGGACTACTTTATGCCTTTCCACCTTTTCCTCTGATCTCCAAGGTACTTCAGAAAGCAAAGTTGCTGGGTTGCAAGCTCATCCTCATTGCTCCTTACTGGCCTCATCAGATATGGTTCCCATTTCTCCACCATCATCTACAAGTGGAGCCTTGGATCATGGTCCCAGTTCCAGACCTCCTGATGCATCAGTCGGGCGTGCTCCACCCCTCCCTCCAAACTCTTAAGCTGACAGCTTGGTTTCTCCACTTCCAATCATAGCCAGGCTCTCCAACATTTCTCTGGCAGTACAGCATATCCTGGTGTCTTCTCACAAGCCCACTATCAGAAAGATTTATGCTAGCAAATGGAAGAGGTTCTCATTTTGGGCAAAGAAAATTGACATTGATCCCTTCACTGCTCCTGTTTGTAAGATTGTTGATTTACTGGCTGAAACATTCGAATGAGGGGCAGCTGCAGCTACCATCAGGGTCCAACTGGCTGCCATCTCCCATTTTCCTGTGGGGCAGTTGGGCTCTAATATCATGTCCCATAAGCTGTGCAAAGCATTCGTACGAGGTATAACCCTTTTTCGGCCCCAGGTAAGAGAACCACCCCCCAGACCTAAACTTTGTTTTAGCCTCTCTGGTTATTCCACCCTTTGAACCAGCATCATCTTGTCCCTTGAAATTTCTGTCTTGGAAAACCCTCTTCTTGATTGCAATCACCTCAGCTAGACAGGTTTCAGAATTACACGCCTTATCTATTTGCCCTCCGTATCTCATCTTCCACAGAGATAGAGGTTCTCTAAGAACCAATCCCTCCTTCTTGCCAAAAGTGTGTTCAGAGTATAATTTAAATCAGTTCATCCACCTTCCTGTATTCTTCCCCAAATATGTCAACAAGGCAGAGTATAGACTCCACCAACTGGATGTTCATAGTCAATTATGCTTTTATTTACACAGGACCAAGGACTTTAGAAAATCAGATCAATTGTTTGTATCTTTTGCTGACAATAAACAAGGTTCTCCAGTTTCAAAAGTGACCTTATCAAAGTGGCTGTCAGATACAATTATCTATATTTATGATTTGCGTAACAAGAAGCTTCCAGGGAAAGCCAGAGGACACTCAACCAGGGCCTTGGCTACCTCTGTTGCCTTCCAAGCCAAATTACCTTTAGCTTCAATCTGTGCAACAGCAACATGGGCAAATCCTCATACCTTTATCACTCATTACAAAGTGGATGTTGTCTCCCGGAACAGGACATCCTTTGCTTCCATGGTCCTGAATAGTTTATTCCAGTGAGCCACCCAAGAACTAGGTGGTGGGGACGCGGTTCCAACCAGCAAAAATGAAGCGAGATGGGGACAACATAACATAAAGAAGTTATGTACCTACCATAATGTTCCATGTTTGTTGTCCTTCATCTTGCCTTCCTTCTTGCGTCCCCCCCTTCCCCCTTCCTGGAGGATCAAGATGAATTCCTTCATTGGTTACACTGGCTGAGTTTCCTGTTGACATACCAGGTTAGTTAACCATGCCTTATTTTTCCTTTTTCCTTCCTAACCTTTGAATGTGTAAGAGCTTAGTAAAATTTGCATTTACAATGATTGTCTTGTGTGGGCTATCACAAAAGAGATGTGGGTAGTTACCGCTAGGCGTGTTGGGATAGGGGTTATCCTTGATCCAGTGTAAGCTCTCGAGCCATAGTAAATCAGCCTCTGCTCTGGACCCAACCAGCAAGAAGAAAGGCAAGATGAAGGATAACAAACATGGAACATTATGGTAGGTACATAACTTCATTTTGTTGACAAGCCAGGAAGTACCACTGACTGTTCTGATGTTTCTAAGGACAGCCATAACTCAGTACTCTCTTCTTTGTCAGAACACACGACCTCTGGTAGGAGTTCCGATTCCATCCGTTGTTCTATAGAAAAGAGGGTTGTTGCCGAACAGGGAGGTTCTGATAACTCTTCTGGTACTTCTGAGGGTGACACTGATTCATCTTCTTTATCCTTTCCGACTGCCGAAGCATTGGTTGGTCTAAAGGGGCATTCACTTCCTGTTTGGCTCCTTCATCCATATTCATTAATTCGGTACTAGCACATTCACTGGGCAATAATTCAAACTGATTCCCCTCATAACTGAGAAGGTGGTGGTAAAGGATATGCCTTCTTAGATGAATATTCTTGCTGGTCCCTTTCTAGTTTTTTCAATTTGCGAATTTTTATATTTTTAACATGATTATCAATGGTTTTAAAAGCCTGATGGTATTCAACCTGATATTGTTCAAAAAGAAGGTCTGTAGTGATAACTGTATCAAATTCCTTGACCTCTTTGATTAACTCCTCTACTAATTTGGTGTTATGTTTCATGAGCATCTCCATGTACTGGCATCCATGACTGTCAAACAGCAGTAACAGTTCTTGGTGTAAACATGATTCCCTAATGATACCTGTAGGGAATTTCCACATTCTCAGACCCTTTGGAACTAGGTTACGTGTAATATATTCTAATAAGTAAGCATTCTGAGTCTGTAATTACGAGCTTTTAATTGTTTTTGGGAGAGTAAGTCTAAACTGTTTTTTAGTGTTCTACTTACTTGTGGAACCCCTCGCTGAGAGAAAATAATGCTTTGTTGAAGCCATTCATTCAAGTTAGAACTTCCAGGCACCAAATTACCGGAAGATAAAGTCCGAACAACCCCCTCACCCTGTCCAGGGGCTAATGAACTTGCTGAACTAATTTCATTCCTATAAGGCTGGCCGGATACAGAATTAAGCCTCAAACCATCCAACATACGCTGTTTGTACTTCTGCAGCCAACGAATCCACTTTCTGAGTTGGTTGTTGAATCAGCACTGTTAAGTCACCTGGTGTCCTGTTTATGATAGTAGGCTCAGTTTCAGGAAAAAGTGTAGGAGTAGGAGTAGGAGAAACTCGTCCTGAAGCCATCCATGTCAGCAAAAAACAAACCACAGCATAAAAATCCACAAACACTTGAATAATAGAAAAAGTCACACAGCAGCAAGGACTCCTTCCCCGAAATTTATTCTTAGCGCTTTCATCTCAGACAATGACAAGACTTCATCAGATAAAAATATAAACTCAAATGAACTTAAATACCCATGAAACCAGATGACATCAGCATCTCATTGCACATTTAATGAGAACCATACACAATTACTCTAAAATACATATAGTAGCATACATAAAAAATGATGTCATCTGGCTTCATGGGTATTTACAGTTCATTTGAGTTTATTTAAAAAGTGGCTGTATCCCTATCCCATCATGCTCTAGTGAAAGTCCCCAGATCTTGATTGCCGCTAAACAGATCGGGTGCTTCCATTTTGGCTCTGGCTAAGTTGGAATTTTCTTCTTGATATCTTTATTATCTTTAGCTATTTTGTGCTGTTTAACTTTAAGTAGTTAGTTCCATTAGTAGTGTTAGTTTAGAGAGTTCGCTTTGTGTGTGTGCTTTTCTGGTTATTGTTAGTTCGTTAGGCCTATATTTACCCTATCCCGGCATAATTTTATTATTTAGAGCCCATTTTTCGTAAGGGCTTTCATTAATTTTATATATTAATTTAATTTTCTTTCCCATTCCTTAATCCTAACTGAAACCGGCACTCATTTTAGTTAAAGGGTTGCCATTGCCTGTTTGAGTTAGTGGGCAAACCCTTCCCCCTTTTTTCCCTCCCCTTGTTACTTAAGTTTCCATTGTTGTTGTTGTTAAAAAAAAAAAAAAGGGGGGGTGGGCTTCCTTCTACTTTCATAGTTTATTACAGTTTGATAGTAGACTGTGGTATATTGTAGCTGTTATCTTTAATCAGTGGAGATGTCTAAGGAACATAGAGAATGTAAGCCCTCGGGCTTTAAGAAGTGTGAAAAATGTACCCAAAAGATGTTCATTAATGATGGGCACACTATATGCGTATATTGCCTCGGGGCCTTGCATTTGCAGGAAACTTGCAGTATTTGTGATTCCTTCAGCTCTAGAGTTCTTCTAGAAAGAAAAAAACACCCATAATTACCTCTGTACCATCATGCACCCACTTCACAACTTTACTAAAAGCGCACCTAAAACATGCTAAAACATGCTGGCTATGCCCTTGCAACTCCCCCTCTAATATCGCCCACCCCATCCACCCACTACCTTTCTTTCCACCCCACTAACTACCTTGATTATAGCAAGCTCGAATGCTCATAAGCCTAACTACTTATTATACAGCAGGAACTTCTTATTGTAACAATTGTTAATGTTTGTTATGTACATAGCAGATGATAAAGATTCTAGTTGTCTACTGATGTACTATGTTCTTCATCTGTAACTCTGTAATTTTTAATTGCTATGTTGATCAAATTGTTAATTGCTATGTAAATTCATTGTAACTACTGTCTGTATATTTTAACAGTGGAGCTTTTCTCCCTGGGCCTCCGCTGGAAATGGACCTACATCCAGTCGGACACTCCCGGTCAACAAATTTAAATAAATAAAATAAATATGTATAAACTGATTGTAAGAGAACTACTGAAATCACCTTTTGCTGAGGCTTTGGAAGAAGGTCAGGACTCCTCCAAACCTACTAAGTTCCTTACTTCAAAATCTGGCAGGTCTGCAAAAAGAACTTCTTCGTCTGACCAGTCGGAGCAAGCAAAAGAACTGACTAAACTGACTTCCCCAGGTCTGAAGCCTACCGGGTCTGAGAAATCTACGTCATCGGCTCCTTTGTCTTTGGGGCCAATAGAATTTGAGTTACAGAGCCGGTCTCCAGAATTGATACCGGTCTCCCCTACACTGAGGTCACCTGTACTTCAGCAATTTGGATCTCCTGCCCCCTCCTCTTCATCCTCCAGGAGTCTTTCAGATGATGATGATGATATGAATCAGGTGGTGTGCAGACTACTAAAGACACCAGCACTGGCCAAACTCCTCTTGGCTCCAACCCAGAGGGATTCGGAGCTGGCCAAAACTTCCCTGTCAACATCGATTCCTCCTCCGAGCCGACCTGGGACATCTGAGCCAGAATGCCTGGAACTGGTTGCCGTGGAACCATTGATGTCGAGACCCATCTTTGAATCTTCGAATCCGACATCTACTCCGACATTCATGGCTCCGTCTGAGGACTCTAGGAGCTGAAGTTCCCCGGTCGGGTTCGGAGAGGGGAATCGGATCGGACATTTGTCAGTCCAAACTTACCTCTTGGGGCTTTGGCATAGATCAGCTCAGCTCCTACATCAGCTTAAGAGCCAATCCCTTGATTCTGGAGGTTTCCTCTGCCTCTTCGGAGCCAGAGGTGTCCTCGGATCAGGGGAGGGAAGCTTTTGAGCTGATGAGGAGAGTGCTATCTCCTCAGACAGCTCCACACAATGGTTCTGACATTTCTCCCTCTAAGGCACAGGCGTCTGTCTCAGCACCACACTACCTACAGACAGGCGGAGCCCCTAGGCCTCAGTGTACCCCATCGGGTGAACCTCTCTCTTACAAAACCTCTCCAGAATACCCTTCTGAAGAGGTCCCTCGTAAGAGACTCTGCAAGAGGAAGCATTTAGACTCCCCAGATAAGTCAGTGACCTCTGAATCGGAAGGGTCCCCACGGTCCCCCTCTGAGGATGTCTCCTCTGCAGACATCCTAGAAATCCTTAAGCAGAGAGGCAGCTGGAAGCCCATCAACCCTTCTGATGAGGAGTCTGTTTACCTGAGGGCCTGTGGGTCTCACCCTTCAGCCACTTGGTGTCTCCACCTTTCAACGAGCTTATAGAACTAGTTAATCAAAAGGCATGGGAGTTTCCAGACACAGTGGAACCTGTCCTTCGGTGGCCAAATAAGTTCATCACAGCCCCTTCTGATAAAGACTTCTTGACTAAGGATATCCCTGTAGATGCTGTGGTGGTGGCAGCAGCCACCAAAAAGGAACTTTCTGAAACATCCTTGTCTGTCCATCCGCCGAACTAGGAGTCTCCTATGATGGACAAATACGGGAAGCGCATCTTTTCTTCAACAACATTTGCACTCAGATTGCTGAATTATCTGACGCATTTTACAAGGCTACAAAGAGATCTCTTAAAGGAGCTAGGAGGTACTCTCCAAGGTACAGTAGCTGCAGGGGTATCAGACAAGGTTTCATCTCAGCTGTCCACCTTAAACTCTGTGGTCAACTCATTCATGAGGCTCATTTCTTATGCAGCAGATGGAGTGAGCAGAGCAGCAGGTTCAGGAATTTCCCTAAGGAGACATTTCTGGATGCACTTGTGTGACTTTGCTGTACCTTTTAAATCTTCCTTTATTAATGCCCCTTTCGATGGCTCATCCTTGTTCGGGCTGAAAGCCAAGGACACATTAATCAGGTATGAACAAGAAAGAAAACCTCCCTCTGCCGTAGGAGTCCGTTTTTCCATACCTTCTAGACCTTATCCAAAAGGCCAGAAGGGAGGAAAGATGTGTTCCGTAAATCCCAGAGAGTTTTTCAGGACACACATAGTGACTCTTCCCCTAGGGGCAGAGGGGGAAGTGCGAATGGAAGATGCTGTCCACGTGGCAGAGGGGTCTGCAAAATCAGGGTGACAGAGATTCTTTCCGTGGGAGGCCCATCTGTCCATCTCTGGAGGCAGTCAGGGGTCGATTATCTTTATACCTAGAAGCCTGGCTGGAAATACCTAGAAGCCTGGCTGGAAATAACAAAAGACAAGTGGGTACAAAGTATCATATCCAGAGGCTACTCCATACCCTTTTCCCTTCCCTTTCCAAAGAACACCACAGACATTCCACCCAGTCAATGGGATCAAGCAAATCTAGAAATTCAAAAGTTGCTAAACAAAAGAGTCATTCAAAGAGTCCCCGCAGACCAAATAGGATCCGGAACTTACTCAAGATTCTTTTTAGTGCCAAAAAGAACAGGGGCTGGAGGCCCATTTTAGATCTCAGCAAATTAAACAAACCATTAAAAAAGACCAAGTTCTGGATGGTAACACTGCAGTCGATTCTTCCCTTTCTGGGAAAAGACAATTGGATGTGCTCTATAAACCTTCAGGATGTGTACTACCACATAAAGATGGACAGGCCATCCAGGAGTCATCTGCGCTTCCAACAGGGAGCCAGTTATTACCGATCTTGAGCTCTGTCCTTTGGTCTTACTACAGCACCCAGAGTGTTCCCCAAGTGTATGGCAGTAGTCACAGCTCACCTGAGACATCTAGGATTCTGAGTGTTTCCATAGCTAGACGACTGGCTCCTAACTGCCACCACCAAGCATCTACTACTGGAAACAAGAGATACCACATTATCTCTCTTCTCTCACCTGGGAATCACAATAAATTACAAAAAAATCTGCCTTGTTGCCATCACAACATACTGTGTTTATAGGAGCAGATCTGGACACAATAAACATAACAGAGTCCTGCCAGAAGGACCTCTGCTGGTGGCTTCACTCCAATCATGTGACATCAGGTCAACCCTTTGTTCTTCCACACCCTGTGGCCACAGTGACCATGGACGCCTCCCAGATAGGGTGGGGGAGGCATTATCTGGGAAGGACATTCCAAGGCACTTGGCAGGATTACAAGGCCCATTTGCACATCAATATCCTAGAGATGAGAGCAGTGCTTTTGATGTTGCAGGTACTTCAGGACTTTCTCCCACTGGGAACAATTGCAATACAGACTGACAACATGTCGGTTGTCTGGTACATAAACAAACAAGGATTGACCAGGTCTTACCCCCTTTGTGGAGTGGCCCTAAGAGTATGGCAGTGGGCGATCTCCTCCCACTGCTTTCTTATAGCAATGTACATCTTGGGGAAATCCAGCGTGATAGCAGACAAACTCAGCAGAGCAATTCTCATGCCTCAGCAATAGTGCCTAAAACAAGAAGTAGCGGAGATGATTTGCTGCAAATGGGGCCAGCCTTGCTGCGACCTTCTTGCTACATCCATGAATGCCAAATGTAGCAGCTGTTTTTGCCCTTATCTCCCCTCTGGGGGAGTCACTAAGGGATGCACTTGTACACGATTGGCCCTCGGGTCTCCTTTATGCCTTCTCTCCCTTTCCTCTAATACCCAAGATTCAACAGAAAGCCAATTCATTGGTTAGCAAGTTGATTCTCATCGCTCCATACTGGCCTCATCAGATTTGGTTCCCCTTCCTTTGGCCTCATCTTCAGGAGGAGCCGTGGGTTCTGGACCCAGTTCCAGACCTCCTGACTAATATGTCCGGAATGCTCCACCCTTGCCTTTAAACCCTCAAACTGACAGCTTGGCTGCTCTGATTCCAAATATAGCCAGGCTTCCTAACCTTTCTTCTTCTGTGAATAATATCTTGATCGCTTCTCATAAGGCCTCAACCAGAAAATTATATATCAGTAAATGGAAAAGATTTTCTTCCTGGGCATTAAGTAAACACATTGACTCTTTTTCTGCTCCTATAAGTTCTATTCTCAATTTTCTGGAGAAACTATTTAATGAAGGTACAGCTGCATCTACCATTCGTGTGCAGTTAGCAGCAATATCTAATTTCCATATAGGTGATTTGGCTCAAACTCTGATGTCTCACAGACTATGCAAAGTCTTCCTGAAGGGCATCAACCTGTTAAGACCACCCATAAAAAACCCTCTACCACCAAGGGACCTAAACTTTGTTCTGTCCTGTTTGATTCTTCCCCCTTTGAACCTGCATCATCATGTGATCTAAAATTCTTAACATGGAAAAGAAGTATGTTGACTGCCATCAATTCTGCTAGAAGGGTTTCAGAGCTGCAAGCATTATCCATCAAGCCACCATATATGCTTTTCCACAAAGACAGGGTATCCCTTCAAGCAAACCCATCCTTCCTACCAAAAGTATGCTCAGAGTCTAACCTAAATCAGTCCGTAGAACTACCATTTTTTTCCCCAACTATGGCAGCAAGGCAGAATATACGTTTTACCAACTGGATATACACAGACAGTTACGTTTCTGCTTACATAGGACAAAAGACTTCAGGAAATATGATCAATTATTTGTTTCATGTTCAGAAGCAAAAAAAGGTGCTCCTGTATCTAAGGTCACACTTTCAAAATGGCTCTTAGATTGTATTACCTTTATATATAATTCTAACAACAAAGTTCTTTCCTATAAAATCAAGGTTTATTCTATGAGAGCCATAGCAACCTCTTCTGCCTTTCGCGCTAGACTACCATTTGATACCATTTGTACTGCTGCGACTTGGGCAAGGCCCCATACCGTTATTACTCATTACAAAGTAGATTTGGCCTCCAGGGACAGGGCCTTCTTTGGGTGCACTGTCCTGAAGAATATACTCCCAAGAACCACCCAGGAAATACGGTGCTAGGGATGCTGTCCCAACCAGTACGAATGAAGGCGAGATATGACAACATAACATAAAGAAGTTATGTACTGACCATAACGTTTCATGTTTGTGGTCCATCTCACCTTCATTCTTACATCCCACCCTCCTTCCCCCTGCCTATGGCTCTTAGAGGACCAAGAGATTCTTTCATTTGGCAAGTGTGTTCTCTGACCTTCTTCATTGTCTTCATAAGGTGTTGCGACAGTACCTTTAGGTAACTGAGGTTATCAGCAAACAAGATCGGGAAAGCTTCACTAGAGCATGATGGGATAGGGATACAGCCATGAGCCAGAGGAAGACCTCAAGCTTTAGTATATGGCCAGATCAGAACCGAGGATTGGTTCCGAACCCCAACCAGTACGAATGAAGGTGAGAAGGGTGGGCAATTGGTGTAATGGTTAAGGTGCTTACCTTGATAGCACAAGGTGCAGGGTTTGATTCTCACATGGAGTAATTGGCTAGGCTTAAAATGGCCCATGAGGGCAGTTAGCCTAGTAATAAGCAATGGATAACAAGCATGGAGCGTTATGGTGAGTACATAACTTTTTCTTTTCAGCTTTTTCAGAATATTTTTTTAGCCACTTTGATTATTTTGTCAGTTTCTTCCTTGCCTGTCTAAAAAGTGTTCTGTCCCCACTTCTATAAGCATCTTCCTTGGCTTTATGAAGCCGCTTAAATTTAGCAGTGAACCAGGGTTTGATGCTGTTAAATTTTAACCAGGATTTAATGGAGGCACAGCTATCTTCACAGAAGCTAAAGGCAACATAAGACATTACTGTGTCTGCCAGTTCATGCAAGTTAGCAGCAGACTCTTCAAAGACACTCCAGTCTGTACAATCAAAGCAGGCTTTCAGCTTTGTTTCAGTAGTGCACCTACTTGCAGTACTGATAGCAAGTTTAGCAGATTTTAACTTGCTCTTATAGATAGGATCCAAATGAATGAAACAGTGATCAGAAAAGCCCAAAGCTGCATGGGGACAGCACGATAAGCATGCTTTAACACTGTGTAACAGTGATCCAGTGTGTTCCTGCCTCTGGTAGGGCGCTTTATATGCTGTGTAAATTTAGGAAGTTCATGGCTGAGATTCACCTTACTAAAATCTCCTAGCATAATCCGAAGG